>NW_027257947.1:0-210000 GCF_045791955.1 Oncorhynchus clarkii lewisi
GATTTGTTAGTTAGTGACCTGGTTGGTTCATCTTCGTGAGGTCTGTTAGTTAGTGGGCTGGTTGGTTCATCTTCCTGAAGTCTGTTAGTTAGTGACCTGGTTGGTTCATCTTCATGAGGTCTGTTAGTTAGTGGGCTGGTTGGTTCATCTTCCTGAGGTCTGTTAGTTAGTGAGTTGGTTGGTTCATTTGTCTGAGTTAGATTTAATTGATGCTGCATCATTATTGCATTGAAAATCCAAGATGGAGTAGCAGTCAGACGTCTTTGTCCTGTCGTGTCCCTTGTATATATCGTTTACCATCTTTTAAAATGTTTTGCTAAACCTCATCTAAATACTCTCCTGCAACCCGCCTCACCCAATGTGGTGTGGATATGCTTTCTTTCCCTGAAGTATTTATATTTACTTCGGATCTGGAATCCCTCAACTGAAGCTAGCCAGCTAATCCACCTCCTACATATGCAATGACATCACTTGTTTAAAAATCTCTAGAGACTATATCTCTCTTCATTACTCAATGCCTAGGTTTACCGCCAATGTACTCACATCCTACCTTACCTTTGTCTGTACATTATGCCTTGAATCTATGCTATCGTGCCCAGAAACCTGCCCCTTTTACTCTCTGTTCCGAACATGCTAGATGGCCAGTTCATATATTTTTTAGCCGTACCCTTATCCTACTTCTCCTCTGTTCCTCTGATGATGTGGAGGTTAATCCAGTGCCTAGCTCCACTCCCACTCCCTAGGTGCTCTCATTTGTTGACTTCTGTAACCGTAAAAGCCTTGGTTTCATGCATGTTAACATTAGAAGCCTATTCCCTAAGTTTGTTTTACTCACTGCTTTAGCACACTCTGCCAACCCAGATGTCTTAGCCATGTCTGACTCCTGGCTTAGGAAAACCACCAAAAACCCTGAAATCTCCATTGCTAACTATAACATTTTCCGCCAAGATAGGACTGCCAAAGGGGGCGGTATTGCAATCTACTGCAAAGATAGCCTGCAGAGTTCTGTATTACTATCCAAGTCTGTACCCAAACAATTCGAGCTTCTACTTCTAAAAATCACCTTTCCAGAAACAAGTCTCTCACTGTTGCCGCTTGCTATAGACCTCCCTCTGCCCCCAGCTAGCCCTCGATACCATATGTGAATTGATTGCCGCCTATCTATCTTCTGAACTCGTGCTACTAGGTGACCTAAACTGGGACATGCTTAACACCCCGGCCATCCTACAATCTAAGCTTGATGCCCTCAATCTCACACAAATTATCAATGAACCTACCAGGTACAACTCCAAATCAGTAAACACAGACACCCTCATAGATGTCATCCTAACTAACTCGCCCTCCAAATACACCTTTGCTGTTTTCAATCAAGATCTCAGCGATCACTACTGCCTCATTGCCTGCATCCGTAATGGGTCTGCGACCAAACGGCCACCCCTCATCACTGTCAAATGCTCCCTAAAACACTTCTGCGAGCAGGCCTTTCTAATCGACCTGGCCGGGGTATCCTGGAATGACATTGACCTCATCCCGTCAGTCGATGATGCCTGGCTATTTTTTAAAAGTGCCTTCCTCACCATCTTAAATAAGCATGCCCCACTCAAAAAATGTAGAACTAGGAATAGATATAGTCCTTGGTTTACTCCAGACCTGACTGCCTTTGACCAGCACAAAAACATTCTGTGGCGTTCTGCATTAGCATCGAATAGCCCCCGTGAAATGCAACGTTTCAGGGAAGTTGGGAAGAAATACACAGGCAGTTAGAAAAGCTAAGGCAAGCTTTTTCAAACAGAAATGTGCATCCTGTAGTACTAACTCAAAAAAGTTCTGGTACACTGTAAAGTCCATGGAGAATAAGAGCACCTCCTCCCAGTTGCCCACTGCACTGAGGCTAGGAACCACTGTCACCACCGATAAATCCACTCCTCCTTGTCCGGACCTCTGACAGTCTCTATGGGTATGCCAAAGGGTTCAATTCTCGGGCCGACTCTCTTTTCTGTATACATTAATTATGTTGCTCTTGCTGCTGGTGATTCTCTGATCCACCTCTACACAGACAACACCATTCTGTATACTTCTGGCCCCTCTTTGGACACTGTGTTAACTAACCTCCAGACGAGCTTCAATGCCATACAACTCTCCTTCCGTGGCCTCCAACTGCTCTTAAACGCAAGTAAAACTAAATGCATGCTCTTCAACCGATCGCCGCCTGCACCTGCCCGCCCGTCCAGCATCACTACTCTGGACAGTTCTGACTTAGAATACGTGAACAACTACAAATAACTGGGTGTCTGGTTAGACTGTAAACTCTACTTCCAGAATCACATTAAGCATCTCCAATCCAAAATTAAATCTAGAATCGGCTTCCTATATCGCAACAAAGCATCCTTCACTCATGCTGCCAAACATACCCTTTTAAAACTGACCATCCTACCGATCCTCGACTTCGGTGATGTCATCTATAAAATATCCTGCAACACTCTAGTCAACAAACTGGATGCAATCTATCACAGTGCCATCCGTTTTGTCACCAAAGCCCCATATACTACCCACCATTGCGACCTGTACGCTCTCGTTGGTTGGCCCTCGCTTCATACTCGTCGCCAAACCCACTGGCTACAGGTTATCTACAAGTCTCTGCTAGGTAAAGCCCCGCCTTATCTCAGCTCACTGGTCAGCATAGCAGCACCTACTCGTAGCACGCGCTCCAGCAGGTATATGTCACTGCTCACCACCAAAGCCAATTCCTCCTTTGGTCGCCTTTCCTTCCAGTTCTCTGCTGCCCATGACTGGAACGAACTGCAAAAATCTCTGAAGCTGGAGACTCACATCTCCCTCACTAGCTTTAAGCACCAGCTTGTACTTAGCCTATCTGTAAACAGCCCATCTATCTACCTACCTCATCCCCATACTGTATATATTTATTTATTTAGCTCTTTTGCACCCCCGTATCTCTACCTGCACATTCATCTTCTGCTGATCTACCATTCCAGTGTTTAATATTGCCATATTGTAATTATTTCGCCACCATGGCCTATTTATTTCCTTATCTTACCTCATTTGCACTCACTGTATATAGACTTTTTGTTTTCTTTTGTTCTACTGTATTTTTGACTGTATGTTTGTTTATTCCATGTGTAACTCTGCTGTTGTTTGTGTCACACTGCTTTTCTTTATCTTGGCCAGGTCGAAGTTGCAAATGAGAACTTGTTCTCAACTAGCTTTAAATAAAGGTGAAATAAAATTTAAAATAATTTAAAAAAAATTCAAGACAAACACAATCTGGAGTGTTCTCTGTGGAGTGTTCTCTGTGGAGTGTTCTCTGTGGACTGTTCTCTCTGGACTGTTCTCTCTGGACTGTTCTCTGTTCTCTGTGGAGTGTTCTCTGTGGAGTGTTCTCTGTGGAGTGTTCTCTCTGGAGTGTTCTCTCTGGAGTGTTCTCTGTGGAGTGTTCTCTGTGGAGTGTTCTCTCTGGTATGTTCTCTCTGGTGTGTTCTCTGTGGAGTGTTCTCTGTGGAGTGTTCTCTCTGGAGTGTTCTCTGTGGAGTGTTCTCTGTGTAGTGTTCTCTGTGGAGTGTTCTCTGTGGAGTGTTCTCTCTGGAGTGTTCTCTCTGGAGTGTTCTCTCTGGAGTGTTCTCTGTGGAGTGTTCTCTGGAGTGTTCTCTCTGTAGTGTTCTCTCTGGAGTGTTCTCTCTGGAGTGTTCTCTCTGGGGTGTTCTCTCTGGGGTGTTCTCTCTGGAGTGTTCTCTCTGGAGTGTTCTCTCTGGAGTGTTCTCTTGCTGAGACAGAGGAGCGCTGTGAGACAGAGCTGGCTGAGGGGGCAGGGGAGGACATGAAACTTTAAAACTCCTGTTGAGCCCAGCTGTAGTGTACCACTATAGATGACTGACGTTGAGGGTCCCTGTAGACGACTGTAGTACTGTAGATGCTAACGTTGATGTTGATCCTGACAGGAGACACTAATTCCAGGCTGGAGGGTTGTTGAGAGCTGTTTCTGCATATTTCCCCTGTTAACAAGCAGAAGCAGAGCTCACTGACTGTCAGAGCAACAAAGAACATCCATGGTTCAGAACAGGGTTGAGAGGGTTGGGAGCTAGACACTACTGGCCAATTAGAGTGGTTGAGAACAGCTAGCATTCATTGTCCTTTTAACGTCAGCTTAACGTTACACTGATCCACAATGTTGATAAACTAGTGGAAATAATTGGTCATTTTACTAAGACCTGGTTAAGAACCATTTTACACTGAGCAGTTGAACAATATGTGCCATTTCCCATTAGTTATGTACAGTGTGTTGGAAGACAAGTGCAGGCTTCAGAGGTCAGTTATTATTAATATACTTTAGATGGGGACTGACTGGCATTACAGTATATGAGATAAGGTCTACGACTGAATATTCAGTCAAGATGAGAACGTACTGATTTATCTCTGCTCTAATAATGTATTAATACATAATGATCTCCCTCTCTCCCTCGCTCTCTTTAATTTAGTGTGTGTGTGCTTTATTTCCCAGCAGGTTCCTTTGAGTCTATACAGACTAAAGAGTCTAGGAAGGTGGGGGGGTCCTGGATAGCTCTATATGCACTGGAGTCTCATCAGCTGAGCTGAGGGGAGCTGCGTTCCTCTTCCGCCGGGAACAAAAAGGCCAATTATCCTGGGACTCTGCTTTGTTCTCATAACACTATTTAGTGACAACACCTTATTATACAAGATACAGCTCCTAGTAGCAGCTCCTAGTTCAATAGATAATTTTGAGGTGATTACCTCTCTTATTATACAAGATACAGCTCCTAGTAGCATCTCCTAGTTCAATGGATAATGCTGAGGTGATTACCTCTCTATACAGCTCTTAGTAGCAGCTCCTAGTTCATTGGATAACGTTGAGGTGATTACCTCTCTATACAGATCCTGGTAGCAGCTCCTAGTGCAATAGATAATGCTGAGGTGATTACCTCTCTTATTATACAATATACAGCTCCTAGTAGCAGCTCCTAGTTCAATAGATAATGCTGAGGTGATTACCTCTCTTATTATACAAGATACAGCTCCTAGTTAAATAGATAATTTTGAGGTGAATACCTCTCTTATTATACAAGATACAGCTCCTAGTTAAATAGATAATGTTGAGGTGATTACCTCTCTTATTATACAAGATACAGCTCCTAGTTAAATAGATAATGTTGAGGTGATTACCTCTCTTATTATACAAGATACAGCTCCTAGTTAAATAGATAATGTTGAGGTAATTACCTCTCTTATTATACAAGATACAGGTCCTAGTAGCAGCTCCTAGTTCAATAGATAATTTTGAGGTGAATACCTCTCTTATTATACAAGATACAGCTCCTAGTTAAATAGATAATTTTGAGGTGAATACCTCTCTTATTATACAAGATACAGCTCCTAGTTAAATAGATAATGTTGAGGTGATTACCTCTCTTATTATACAAGATACAGCTCCTAGTTCAATAGATAATGTTGAGGTAATTACCTCTCTTATTATACAAGATACAGGTCCTAGTTCAATAGATCATTTTGAGGTGATTACCTCTCTTATTATACAAGATACAGCTCCTAGTTGCAGCTCCTAGTTCAATGGATAATGCTGAGGTGATTACCTCTCTTATTATACAAGATACAGCTCCTAGTAGCAGCTCCTAGTTCAATAGATAATGTTGAGGTGATTATCTCTCTATACAGCGCATAGTCATAGCTCCTAGTTAAATAGACAATGCTGGGGGGGTGTGTGTGTGTGTGTGTGTGTGTGTGTGTGTGTGTGTGTGTGTGTGTGTGTGTGTGTGTGTGTGTGTGTGTGTGTGTGTGTGTGTGTGTGTGTGTGTGTGATCTTTGAGTATTGCTTTTTTGTTTCTGGTTTCATTGCTGTGACTTAACACTTTTGTAATTGCTATTAACGCTCACCAACAGTTTAGTGTCTGTGAACTTCATCATCATCATCATCATCATCATCATCATCATCATCATCATCATCATCATAAATATCATCAGGCCAGAACCATTCTGATTCCCCAGGGGGAGGTTGAGCCCGGGCCTGCTCTGCTGTAGACAGCTAATGAGGAAGACCCTCCCACCAATACCCCTGCCCTCTCAGAGTGGATCGATCCTTGATGTCAGAGGCCCAACATTCTGGCCCTCTGAGCCATATTAGACCACTACAGAGGGGCCAGACCACTCCACTGTGGGGCCCAGGGGCCAGACCACTCAACTGTGGGGCCCAGTGGCTAATATTGCCATACTGCCCATTCAGCCCAGTCAGCATGCTTTAGTCAGCCTCCTCTGACAATCTGGGTTCCCAAGAGGGAAGGTCCTTAATTAAGAAGAAATCATATCTCTCCAAAATGAGTTTTGAAGACAGTATTTGTATGCTATATTTTAGTTATAATGGCCAGTTGTGGTAATGTGCTCCTGAGATTGAAGGTCTTGTAGAGGTGGCATAATGTTCCTACCATAACTACAGTGCACTAACGCTGTAGGTAACTACAGCGCACTAACCCCGTTCCGCTAGCGGAACCCCTCGCCAACAGCCAATGAAATTGCAGGGCGCCAAATACAAATCAACAGAAATCTCCTAAATCAAATTTCTCAAACATACAAGTATAAGGCACCATTTTAAAGATACAATTCTCGTTAATCCAGCCACAGTGTCTGATTTCAAAAATGCTTTACAGCGAAAGCTCCACAAACGATTATGTTAGGTCACCACCAAGTCACAGAAAAGCACAGCCATTTTTCCAGCCAAAGAGAGGAGTCACAAAAAGCACAAATAGAGATAAAATTAATCACTAACCTTTGATGATCTTCATCAGATGACACTCATAGGACTTCATGTTACACAATACATGTATGTTTTTTTCGATAAAGTGCATATTTATATGCAAAAATCTCATTTTACATTGGTGTGTTATGTTCAGTAGTTCAAAGACATGCTGTGATTTTGCAGAGAGCCACATCAATTCACAGAAATACTCATTATAAATGTTGATGAAAATTCAAGTGTTATGCATGGAACTAGAAACACTTCTCCTAAATGCAACCGCTGTGGAAAAAGCCTAATCTGAGTACGGAGCTCAGACCAGCCACAATAAATATACGCCATGTTGCGCAGTCAACATTAGTCAGAAATAGCATTATAAATATTGACTTACCTTTGATGATCTTCATCAGAATGCACTCCCAGGAATCGCAGTTCCACAATAAATGTTTGTTTTGTTCGATAATGTCCATCATTTATGTCCAAATAGCTTATTTTGTTACGGTGTTTGGTAAAACAAATCCAAAAGCGTGTTCAGGTCGAGCCGAACGTCGGAAGAAAAGTTTAAAAAGTTATATTACAGGTAGTAGAAACTTGTCAAACTAAGTATAGAATCAATCTTTAGGATGTTTTTATCCTAAATGTTCAATAATGTTCTAACTGGAGAATTCCATTGTCTGTAGAAAAGCAATGGAACGAGAGATACCTCTCATGTGAACGCGCGTGACTGAGAACGAGGCTGCTGCCAGACCTCTTAGTCAAACAGCTCTCATTCGCTCCCCCTCACAGTAGAAGACAGAAACAACGTTTTAAAGACGGTTGACATCTAGTGGAAGCCTTAGGAAGTGCAAAATGACCCATATCCCACTGTGTATTCAATAGGGGATGAGTTCAAAAACTACAAACCTCAGATTTCCTATTTCCTGTTTTGAATTTTGTATCAGGTTTTTGACTTCCATATGAGTCCTGTTATACTCACAGACATAATTCAAACAGTTTTAGAGTGTTTTCTACCCAATATTACTAATAATATGCATATATTAGAATCTGGGACTGAGTAGGAGGCAGTTCACTCTGGGCACGCTATTCATCCAAAAGTGAAAATGCTGCCCCCTATCCCAAAGAAGTTCTCATAAGCATCTATAGGCTGATCCCTGATCTCTCTGGCCTCTATGGTTCTGCTTCTAACCTATCAGAAACATCAATCGGCTGATCCCTGATCTCTATGGCCTCTATGGTTCTGCTTCTAACCTATCAGAAACATCAATCGGCTGATCCCTGATCTCTCTGGCCTCTATGGTTCTGCTTCTAACCTATCAGGAACATCAATCGGCTGATCCCTGATCTCTCTGGCCTCTATGGTTCTGCTTGTAACCTATCAGAAACATCCATAGGCTGATCCCTGATCTCTATGGTTCTGCTTCTAACCTATCAGAAACATCAACTCCACAACTTGCAGACTTGTTTTCGAGTTGCTGTGCGTTTTGTTGCCAACCTGTTTTGCTACCTGACAAATTTACGGTTTTTACTTTTTAATTACCGTTTATATATATATATATTTTTTTTTTTCCTCAACTTTTTCACTCCGGACGCTTTATCTGGACACGATTCGTCAGGACCTCCAACAGCCAAAGCTAAGTAGTAACATTAACATGATGCCTTCTAATTGCAGTCGCTGTACTCGCCTTACGGCGAGGATAGCTGTGCTACAAGCCCAGCTTCAGACGCAATCGTTAGGCAAGGGTAATTTCAGTGTAGGAAAGGATAAAACAGCGTCTGTGCCACCAGTAAGTACAGATAGTAGTATAAATCCCCTGGCACAGTCCCCGCAGCCGGACAACTTTCTCACGGTTTCTGGAAGGAAATGCTGTAGGAACGCTCAACCGGTGTCGCTCATTCAGCCGACAGAAACTTTCAACCGGTTTTCCCCATTAAGCAGCGGGTTGGAGTCAGAGGCCGAGTCTTCTTTGGTCTCTACTCCTCCCGTTACGGGGTCTGAGACGCCGAAGCTTCCCACCATTAGCTCTGACAAATTGAAAACTCTAGTCATTGGCGACTCCATTACCCGCAGTATTAGACTTAAAACGAATCATCCAGCGATCATACACTGTTTACCGGGGAGCAGGGCTACCGACGTTAAGGCTAATCTGAAGATGGTGCTGGCTAAAGCTAAAACTGGCGAGTGTAGAGAGTATAGAGATATTGTTATCCACGTCGGCACCAACGATGTTAGGATGAAATAGTCAGAGATCACCAAGCGCAACATAGCTTCTGACCTGCTGAGGAGTGACGGACTCCATCCTAGCTGGAGGGGTGCTCTCATCTTATCTACCAACATAGACAGGGCTCTAACTCCTCTATCTCCACAATGAAATAGGGTGCAGGCCAGACAGCAGGCTGTTAGCAAGCCTGCCAGCATAGTGGAGTCTGCCACTAGCACAGTCAGTGTAGTCAGCTCAGCTATCACCATTGAGACTGTGTCTGTGCCTCGACCTAGGTTGGGCAAAACTAAACATGGCGGTGTTCGCCTTAGCAATCTCACTAGGATAAAGACCACCTCCATTCCTGTCATTATTGAAAGAGATCATGATACCTCACATCTCAAAATAGGGCTACTTAATGTTAGATCCCTTACTTCAAAGGCAATTATAGTCAATGAACTAATCACTGATCATAATCTTGATGTGATTGGCCTGACTGAAACATGGCTTAAGCCTGATGAATTTACTGTGTTAAATGAGGCCTCACCTCCTGGCTACACTAGTGACCATATCCCCCGTGCATCCCGCAAAGGCGGAGGTGTTGCTAACATTTACGATAGCAAATTTCAATTTACAAAAAAAAAAATGATGACGTTTTCGTCTTTTGAGCTTCTAGTCATGAAATCTATGCAGCCTACTCAATCACTTTTTATAGCTACTGTTTACAGGCCTCCTGGGCCATATACATCGTTCCTCACTGAGTTCCCTGAATTCCTATTGGACCTTGTAGTCATAGCAGATAATATTCTAATCTTTGGTGACTTTAATATTCACATGGAAAAGTCCACAGACCCACTCCAAAAGGCTTTTGGAGCCATCATCGACTCAGTGGGTTTTGTCCAACATGTCTCTGGAACCACTCACTGTCACAGTCATACGCTGGACCTAGTTTTGTCCCATGGAATAAATGTTGTGGATCTTAATATTTTTCCTCATAATCCTGGACTATCGGACCACCATTTTATTACGTTTGCAATTGCAACAAATAATCTGCTCAGACCCCAACCAAGGAACATCAAAAGTCGTGCTATAAATTCACAGACAACACAAAGATTCCTTGATGTCCTTCCAGATTCCCTCTGTCTACCCAAGGACGCCAGAGGACAAAAATCAGTTAACCACCTAACTGAGGAACTCAATTTAACCTTGCGCAATACCCTAGATGCAGTTGCACCCCTAAAAATTAAAAACATTTCTCATAAGAAACTAGCTCCCTGGTACACAGAAAATACCCGAGCTCTGAAGCAAGCTTCCAGAAAATTGGAACGGAAATGGCGCCACACCAAACTGGAAGTCTTCCGACTAGCTTGGAAAGACAGTACTGTGCAGTACCGAAGAGCACTTACTGTTGCTCGATCATCCTATTTTTCTAACTTAATTGAGGAAAATAAGAACAATTCGAAATTCCTTTTTGATACTGTCGCAAAGCTAACTAAAAAGCAGCATTCCCCAAGAGAGGATGACTTTCACTTTAGCAGTGATAAATTCATGAACTTCTTTGAGGAAAAGATTATGATTATTAGAAAGCAAATTACGGACTCCTCTTTAAATCTGCGTATTCCTTCAAAGCTCAGTTGTCCTGAGTCTGCACAACTCTGCCAGGACCTAGGATCAAGAGAGACGCTCAAGTGTTTTAGTATTATATCTCTTGACACAATGATGAAAATAATCATGGCCTCTAAACCTTCAAGCTGAATACTGGACCCTATTCCAACTAAACTACTGAAAGAGCTGCTTCCTGTGCTTGGCCCTCCTATGTTGAACATAATAAACGGCTCTCTATCCACCGGATGTGTACCAAACTCACTAAAAGTGGCAGTAATAAAACCTCTCTTGAAAAAGCCAAACCTTGACCCAGAAAATATAAAAAACTATCGGCCTATATCGAATCTTCCATTCCTCTCAAAACTTGCGTAGCAACTCACTGCCTTCCTGAAGACAAACAATGTATACGAAATGCTTCAGTCTGGTTTTAGACCCCATCATAGCACTGAGACGGCACTTGTGAAGGTGGTAAATTACATTTTATTTTTTTATTTTTTTTACCCCTTTTTGTCCCCAATTTCGTGGTATCCAATTGTTGTAGTAGCTACTATCTTGTCTCATCGCTACAACTCCCTTACGGGCTCGGGAGAGACGAAGGTTGAAAGTCATGCGTCCTCCGATACACAACCCAACCAAGCCGCACTGCTTCTTAACACAGCACGCATCCAACCCGGAAGCCAGCCGCACCAATGCGCCGGAGGAAACACTGTGCACCTTGCCACCTTGGTTAGCGCACACTGCGCCCAGCCCGCCACAGGATTCGCTGGTGCGCGATGAGACAAGGACACCCCTACCGACCAAGCCCTCCCTAACCCGGGCGACGCTAGGCCAATTGTGCGTCGCCCCACGGACCTCCCGGTCGCGGCCGGTTACGACAGAGCCTGGGCGCGAACCCAGGGACTCGGGGCTTGCTGTTTGGGGTTTTAGGCTGGGTTTCTGTACAGCACTTTGAGATATCAGCTGATGTACGAAGGGCTATATAAATTTGATTTGATTTTGATTTGATCAATAGGCTGATCCCTGATCTCTCTGTCCTCTATGGTTCTGCTTCTAACCTATCAGAAACATCAATAGGCTGATCCCTGATCTCTCTGGTTCTGCTTCTAACCTATCAGAAACATCAATCGGCTGATCCCTGATCTCTCTGGCCTCTATGGTTCTGCTTGTAACCTATCAGAAACATCAATAGGCTGATCCCTGATCTCTATGGTTCTGCTTCTAACCTATCAGAAACATCAATAGGCTGATCCCTGATCTCTCTGTCCTCTATGGTTCTGCTTCTAACCTATCAGAAAAATCAATTGGCTGATCCCTGATCTCTCTGGCCTCTATGGTTCTGCTTCTAACTTATCAGAAACATCAATCGGCTGATCCCTGATCTCTCTGGCCTCTATGGTTCTGCTTCTAACCTATCAGAAACATCAATTGGCTGATCCCTGATCTCTCTGGCCTCTATGGTTCTGCTTGTAACCTATCAGAAACATCAATCGGCTGATACCTGATCTCTATGGTTCTGCTTCTAACCTATCAGAAACATCAATAGGCAGATCCCTGATCTCTATGGTTCTGCTTCTAACCTATCAGAAACATCAATCGGCTGATCCCTGATCTCTATGGTTCTGCTTCTAACTTATCAGAAACATCAATCGGCTGATCCCTGATCTCTCTGGCCTCTATGGTTCTGCTTCTAACCTATCAGAAACATCAATTGGCTGATCCCTGATCTCTCTGGCCTCTATGGTTTTGCTTGTAACCTATCAGAAACATCAATCGGCTGATCCCTGATCTCTATGGTTCTGCTTCTAACCTATCAGAAACATCAATAGGCTGATCCCTGATCTCTATGGTTCTGCTTCTAACCTATCAGAAACATCAATCGGCTGATCCCAGATCTCTATGGTTCTGCTTGTAATCTATCAGAAACATCAATAGGCTGATCCCTGATCTCTATGGTTCTACTTCTAACCTATCAGAAACATCAATAGGGATCTCTCTGTCCTCTATCTAACCTATCAGAAACATCAATAGGCTGATCCCTGATGGTTCTGCTTCTAACCTATCAGAAACATCAATAGGCTGATCCCTGATGGTTCTGCTTCTAACCTATCAGAAACATCTGGCCTCTATGGTTCTGCTTCTAACCTATTAGAAAACATAGGCAATCGGCTATGATCTAACCTATGATCGGCTGATCTCTCTGGCCTCTATGGTTCTGCTTGTAACCTATCAGAAACATCCATAGGCTGATCCCTGATCTCTATGGTTCTACTTCTAACCTATCAGAAACATCAATAGGCTGATCCCTGATCTCTATGGTTCTACTTCTAACCTATCAGAAACATCAATCGGCTGATCCCTGATCTCTATGGTTCTGCTTGTAATCTATCAGAAACATCAATAGGCTGATCCCTGATCTCTATGGTTCTACTTCTAACCTATCAGAAACATCAATAGGCTGATCCCTGATCTCTATGGTTCTGCTTCTAACCTATCAGAAACATCAATAGGCTGATCCCTGATCTCTCTGGCCTCTATGGTTCTACTTCTAACCTATCAGAAACATCAATAGGCTGATCCCTGATCTCTCTGGCCTCTATGGTTCTAATTCTAACCTATCAGAAACATCAATAGGCTGATCCCTGATCTCTCTGGCCTATATGGTTCTGCTTCTAACCTATCAGAAACATCAATAGGCTGATCCCTGATCTCTATGGTTCTGCTTCTAACCTATCAGAAACATCAATAGGCGGATCCCTGATCTCTATGGTTCTGCTTCTAACCTATCAGAAACATCAATAGGCTGATCCCTGATCTCTATGGTTCTACTTCTAACCTATCAGAAACATCAATAGGCTGATCCCTGATCTCTATGGTTCTACTTCTAACCTATCAGAAACATCAATAGGCTGATCCCTGATCTCTATGGTTCTACTTCTAACCTATCAGAAACATCAATAGGCTGATCCCTGATCTCTGTGGGCTCTTTATCCCGTCATGGCCACTGGCTGTTTACATGAGAACAAGGAGGCAAAAACAAAGTGATTTAAAAGTCTTCTGCCCCGGCAGCCATTAGAAAAGAAAAGGTAATTATTGATTGGATAATATTCTGTTTATTTATTTGAGGTTGAGCTACTACGGCAGTGGTTGACTGACACAAATACATTATTCTCTCTGCTTATTATTTCTTTAGGGACTGCTGCTAATTATTTGTTTTTCTTGAGTGGAAATATAAAGAAGTCTACCAACGCCCGAAGACAATGACTGTTTTCTTTCCACTTTAACACTTTTCTAAAGTCTCATGTTTTTTTCATGTGATCAAAGAAAGTTAAGGCTTTATGCATTTAGAATGGAAATATGGTCTTGATGCATTAGAATGTTCTTGATGCATTAGAATGTTCTTGATACATTAGAATGTTCTTGATGCATTAGAATGTTCTTGATGCATTAGAATGTTCTTGATGCATTAGAATGTTCTTGATGCATTCGAATGTTCTTGATGCATTAGAATGTTCTTGATACATTAGAATGTTCTTGATGCATTCGAATGTTCTTGATGCATTAGAATGTTCTTGATACATTAGAATGTTCTTGATACATTAGAATGTTCTTGATACATTAGAATGTTCTTGATGCATTAGAATGTTCTTGATGCATTAGAATGTTCTTGATGCATTAGAATGTTCTTGATGCATTAGAATGTTATTGATGCATTAGAATGTTCTTTATACATTAGAATGTTCTTGATGCATTAGAATGTTCTTGATGCATTAGAATGTTCTTGATGCATTAGAATGCACTAATTAAAAAGAGTGGTGATGAACAGAAGCCTTAAACAGAGTGAGTCTGAGTGAAGCTCCACAGAGCCTGGTAGAGCAGGACATCAGATGTCAAAACACTCTCAGCTCTCAACACCATCCAATTGATATTCATCATTTTGCAGACAAATAGAAAAAAGAAAAGAAGATTAAACCATCTATTTCTGCATTTATTTTTCAAGTAATGAATTCTTCTCTGGACCGTTGAGGCCTGTATTTAGCTGTCAGCATCATTTTTGGTTGAGAAATGATTGACGTTTAGTTCTGTGTGACGGGCGGGTATTTGTGCGGTGATATTGCTTTACCACTTGAGAGAGCATGCGATAGATTATCTCCCGGTGAAATATTCAAATTGACATTTTAGCCCTTAAGATGGCAGGCAGACACACTGTAGACAGATCTGATGTGTTATTTATATACTATAGATAACAGGTACAGTAATGAGTCAATCACACTGTAGACAGATCTGATGTGGTATTTATATACTATAGATAACAGGTACAGTAATGAGTCAATCACACTGTAGACAGATCTGATGTGGTATTTATATACTATAGATAACAGGTACAGTAATGAGTCAATCACACTGTAGACAGATCTGATGTGGTATTTATATACTATAGATAACAGGTACAGTAATGGGAACTGTAATGGCAGCTATAGTATAGAACATTTTCCTAATCTATCGATGTCATTTATTAGTTATGAACGATCATTATATTCCAATAAATGAACTGTAGTTGTTTCCTTTGTGCTGCGTTCTGTGATTGATCTGTATTGAGACAATGATTCTTAGAGAATATCAAGTTCTACAGTGTTGTTCATTTCTGCTGTCTATTCAATAGATTTGAACATGTTCAGATTGTTCTCATAATTATCTGAGGAGCTGGTAGAGACTGGCGAGGATCCCCAGTTACCACTGTGCTGTTCACAGTTCCATCAGGGTTCAAATCTACAATTTAGTGAGCTAACAGGTAATTATTAGAAATGACAGTTGGACCTGATGAAATTGTATTCCCAATTGGAAAAACCAAATTGCTATCAGCCCGACATGATTTCCTTGTGCTCAGACCATGCTAATTCAGCGTCAACACATTGGTAAATGTATTTAAAGGCATAATCGCATATTACCATGCAATCTTCTTCTCCCACTATTTGGTCCCCATTAATCTGGAACTTCCATTTGCATGTAAATGTGGTCAAGTTTCATATCATCAAAATACACGAGGCCTGAACGGGAGGGAGAGAAGAGGACAGACAGGGACAGAAATAATGCAGAGAACTTTGATGCACAATTACAGACATTTATGAGGGATTTCAAAAGAGCTGATTCTGTCCCTGGGTTTTCATTGAAGGGAGAATTAATAAATCAACAGGGAATGACATCCCTATAGCAACAGAATGATAACAATACAGAAACAGAGACATTATGGGATGTTGGGCCCAGGTGTTACCGGGTCACATTAGTTAGAGATGAAGGGAGGCTTGTCTCGAAGAACCATGCCAGACTACAAGCTCTAAAGGGCTGGACCTACAGGCTCTACTGGGTTGGACCTACAGGCTCTACTGGACTGGACCTACAGGCTCTACTGGGCTAGAACTTCAGGCTCTACAGGGCTGGACCTACAGGCTCTACAGGGCTGGACCAACAGGCTCTACTGGGCTAGACCTACAAGGACTGGGCTGGACCTACAAGCTTTACTGGGCTGGATCTACAAGGACTGGGCTGGACCTACAAGCTCTACAGGGCTGGACCTACAAGCTCTACTGGGCTGGACCTACAAGGACTGGGCTGGACCTACAAGCTCTACTGGGCTGGACCTACAAGGACTGGGCTGGACCTACAAGCTCTACAGGGCTGGACCTACAAGCTCTACTGGGCTGGACCTACAAGGACTGGGCTGGACCTACAAACTCTACTGGGCTGGACCTACAGGCTCTACTGGGCTGGACCAACAAGCTCTACTGGGCTGGACCTACAGGCTCTACTGGACTGGACCCACAATCTCTACTGGGCTGGACCTACAGGCTCTACTGGACTGGACCCACAAGCTCTACTGGGCTGGTCTACAAGCTCTACTGGGCTGAACCTACAAGCTCTACTGAGCTGGACCTACATGCTCTACTGGGGTGGACCTACAGGCTCTACTGGGCTGGACCTACAAGCTCTACTGGGCTGCACTACAAGCTCTACTGGGCTGGACCTACAAGCTCTACTGGGCTGGACCTACAAGCTCTACTGGGCTGGACCTACAAGCTCTACTGGGCTGGTCTACAAGCTCTACTGGGCTGGACCTACAAGCTCTACTGGGCTGGTCTACAAGCTCTACTGGGCTGGACCTACAAGCTCTACTGAGCTGGACCTACATGCTCTACTGGGGTGGACCTACAGGCTCTACTGGGCTGGACCTACAAGCTCTACTGGGCTGCACTACAAGCTCTACTGGGCTGGACCTACAAGCTCTACTGGGCTGGTCTACAAGCTCTACTGGGCTGGACCTACAAACTCTACTGGGTCTGCTGCTCCAGAGAGGGGAGGGAGGGACGGAGTGAGAGAGGGACGGACGGACGGACGGAGGGACGGACGGAGGGAGGGAGGGAGGGAGGGACAGATGGACAGATGGACAGATGGACGGAGGGACGGACGGAGGAAGGGAGGGACGGACGGAGGGACGGACGGACGGAGGGACGGAGGGACGGACGGAGGGACGGACGGACGGAGGGACGGAGGGACGGACGGAGGGACGGAGGGACGGACGGAGGGACGGAGTGAGAGGGGAGGGTGGATAGATGAGGATGTGGAGTGAGAGTCTTAATTGGTCCCAGCATCTCTGGTTTCATCACTATTTCATAGGCAGTTTAACCTCTCTAATGCTCCGGTACCCCAAGCCTCCACAGCTGTTCACTACTGGGAAAGTCATTCATTTCACACAAAAAAAACATCATATTGCAATGATTTGCATGTAATATATACATTTTCTCTAACCATTTTGCAAACCTATTTTCAGTTGTTTTTTTCTCCTATGATATTGGAATAGGACAAACAATGAAAATATTATATTAATTGAACAGGATGTTTAATTGCCATTATATCCTATATTTTCTGATTTAAATGGTTGTGTTTCCAATCTTAATACCATGCCTTGTTAGATAAGTCCACCATAACGGGGGATGATCCTACATTACTGTTTTCATTTGTTGAATTGAATTATTTCCATTTGTAGAATGTGTTGATGAAGTGTAGTCAGTATTATTTAACAGAGTGGATATCATGCCTCCAGCCCAGACGAAACCAGACTGATGCTTGATAGGCTGAGATCCTAAAGGAGTGATGAGAGGCTTAATAAACCAGACTGATGCTTGTTAGGCTGAGATCCTAAAGGAGTGATGAGAGGCTTAATAAACCAGCCTGATGCTTGTTAGGCTGAGATCCTAAAGGAGTGATGAGAGGCTTAATAAACCAGACTCTCTCTGTCTGACTCATCTAAATGTCCCGCTGCACAGGGCTCTTATTGAGGACTGAAGCAGCATCATTAGCCAGGAAAGCGGCAGCTGATTGGCTGAAGGGTGTTATGGCAGGGCCCCGGTAGCTCCCGGTGCCTCCTGGGTTTGTCACAATGTGGGAAGGGAAGCAGAGCTCACTGTTCTGTCAAAACTAGCTTTGCCAAATGTTCTAATTCTGAATGGCGTAACAGAGGAGGGAGTGGCCCTAGGGGTAAAACAAAGCCCCATTGGCTGCTGATACAAGGGGAATTCTCTGCTATTGCAGTGACACATCATTTTAACCCCAGAACATCAGACTGCTGAGAGGTTGATGTGGGACACACTGTCACACTATAAACATATAAGAAAATATTGAACCTGCCCTGCCTGATCCCCTGAACATTAGATAACAGAGATTATTTAATAAGTTCAGACAGGTAAGGCTGAGGTAAGACTGAGCAGGGTCAGGTAGAAACAGGGTAAAGACAGGGGACAACAGGGACAGGTGAGGCTGAGCAGGGTCAGGTAGAAACAGGATAAAGACAGGGGACAACAGAGACAGGTAAGGCTGAGCAGGGTCAGGTAGAAACAGGATAAAGACAGGGGACAACAGAGGGTTAAGACCTATAGTGTGACACATCCATCACTGAGGAAGTATTCTATCACAACCATCACTACGGAAGTGTTCTATCACATCATCACTAAGGAAGTGTTCTATCACAACCATCACTAAGGAAGTGTTCTATCACATCCATCACCAAGTATTCTGTCACATCCATCACTAAGGAAGTGTTCTATCACATCCATCACTAAGGAAGGTTTCTATCACATCCATCACTAAGGAAGTGTTCTATCACAACCATCACTAAGGAAGTGTTCTATCACAACCATCATTAAGTATTCTATCACATCCATCACTAAGGAAGTGTTCTATCACATCCATCACTAAGGAAATGTTCTATCACATCCATCACTAAGGAAGTGTTCTATCACATCCATCACTAAGGAAGTGTTCTCTCACATCCATCACTAAGTATTCTATCACATCCATCACTAAGGAAGTGTTCTATCACATCATCACTAAGGAAGTGTTCTATCATCCATCACAGTGTTCTATCACATCATCACTAAGGAAGTGTTCTATCACATCCATCACTAAGAAAGTGTTCTATCACATCCATCACTAAGAAAGTTTTCTATCACATTATCACTAAGGAAGTGTTCTATCACAACCATCACTAAGGAAGTGTTCTGTCACATCCATCACTAAGGAAGTATTCTATCACATCCATCACTAAGGAAGTGTTCTATCACATCCATCACTAAGGAAGTGTTCTATCACATCCATCACTAAGAAAGTTTTCTATCACATCCATCACTAAGGAAGTGTTCTATCACATTATCACTAATGAAGTGTTCTATCACAACCATCACTAAGGAAGTGTTCTATCACATCCATCACTAAGGAAGGTTTCTATCACATCCATCACTAAGGAAGTGTTCTATCACAACCATCACTAAGGAAGTGTTCTATCACAACCATCATTAAGTATTCTATCACATCCATCACTAAGGAAGTGTTCTATCACATCCATCACTAAGGAAGTGTTCTATCACATCCATCACTAAGGAAGTGTTCTATCACATCCATCACTAAGGAAGTGTTCTCTCACATCCATCACTAAGTATTCTATCACATCCATCACTAAGGAAGTGTTCTATCACATCATCACTAAGGAAGTGTTCTATCACATCCATCACTAAGAAAGTGTTCTATCACATCCATCACTAAGAAAGTTTTCTATCACATTATCACTAAGGAAGTGTTCTATCACAACCATCACTAAGGAAGTGTTCTGTCACATCCATCACTAAGGAAGTATTCTATCACATCCATCACTAAGGAAGTGTTCTATCACATCCATCACTAAGGAAGTGTTCTATCACATCCATCACTAAGAAAGATTTCTATCACATCCATCACTAAGGAAGTGTTCTATCACATTATCACTAATGAAGTGTTCTATCACAACCATCACTAAGGAAGTGTTCTCTCACATCCATCACTTAGGAAGTGTTCTATCACAACCATCACTAAGGAAGTGTTCTATCACATTCATCACTAAGGGAGTATTATATCACATCCATCACTAAGGGAGTGTTCTATCACATCCATCACTAAGGAAGTGTTCTATCACAACCATCACTAAGGAAGTGTTCTATCACATCCATCACTAAGGAAGTGTTCTATCACAACAATCACTAAGGAAGTGTTCTCTCAAATCCATCACTAAGGAAGTGTTCTCTCACATCATCACTAAGGGAGTATTCTATCACATCCATCACTAAGGAAGTGTTCTCTCACATCCATCACTAAGTATTCTATCACAATCATCACTAAGTATTCTATCACAACCATCACTAAGGAAGTGTTCTATCACATCCATCACTAAGGAAGTATTCTATCACATCCATCACTAAGGAAGTGTTCTCTCACATCCATCACTAAGTATTCTATCACATCCATCACTAAGGAAGTGTTCTATCTACCCACAGATAGCAGACTGTGTTCTCATGGTTGACATGGATTTAAAGATGGTCTTGAAAAATGGGATAATCCACCAATCCCTGCATCTGTTTTCCATTACACAGCTATGAAGTGGACAAGACGCTGCTGTCAGTCTCTTTTTATTTATCACTGTGCTTTCTACAGTAGCATGGAGAGTCATGTTCATATGGATATATTTCCACTGGGTTGATCATCTATGTTTTCACTCATGACTCAGGGCTACTCACTGTCTACGCTATCAGTTTCAATGCTTATTTCATTGTCTTTTATAGCTTGAATATGACACAGAGGTCACTGAGAGAGGGAAGGGGGAGTCTTGGTCCTCTGAAACCCAGAGAGAGAGAGAGGGAGAGAGTGCAGAGAGAGAGAGAGAGAGGGTACAGAGAGAGAGAGCAGAGAAAGAGGGAGAGAGAGAGAGCAGAGAAAGAGGGAGAGGGAGAGAGCAGAGAAAGAGAGAGAGCAGAGAAAGAGGGAGAGAGAGGGAGAGAGAGAGGGAGAGAGAGGGAGAGAGCAGGGAAAGAGGGAGAGAGAGGGAGAGATAGGGAGAGGGAGGGAGAAAGAGGGAGAGAGCAGGGAAAGAGGGAGAGAGGGAGAGAGGGGGAGAGGGAGGGAGAGAGCAGGGAAAGAGGGAGAGAGAGAGAGAAAGAGAGAGAGAGGAGAGAGATGGAGGGAGAGAGAGAGAGAGGAGAGAGATGGAGGGAGAGAGAGAGCAGAGAAAGAGGGAGAGAGAGAGAGAGCAGAGAGAGAGAGAGAGAGAGAGACGGAGTGAGCAGAGAAAGAGAAAGGGTAACTTCCACAAAGCTGTGAACAAGCTGAGAGACAAGGCAAGAAGGGCCATCTATGCCATCAAAAGGAACATAACATTTGACATACCAATTAGGATCTGGCTAAACATACTTGAATCAGTTATAGAACCAATGGCCTTTTATGGTTGTGAGGTCTGGGGTCCGATCACTAAACAAGAATTCACAAAATGGGATGAACACCAAATCGAGACTCTGCATAGAGAATTCTGCTAAATATCCTCTGTGTACAACGTAAAACACCAAATAATGCATGCAGAGCAGAATTAGGGCGATATTTATCAAAATCCAGAAAAGAGTTGTTAAATTCTACAACCACCTAAAAGGAAGTGATTCCCAAACCTTCCATAACAAAGCCATCACCTACAGAGAGATGAACCTGGAGAAGAGTCCCCTAAGCAAGCTGGTCCTGGGGCTCTGGTCACAAACACACCCCACAGAGCCCCAGGACAGCAGCACAATTAGACACAACCAAATCATGAGTAAACAAAAGATAATTACTTGAAAACTTGAAACAAATTAACAAAATAACAGAGCATACTAGAATGCTATTTGCCGTTAAACAGAGAGGGAGACAGAGGAGCAGAGTGGACAGGTAGACAGAGACGAGCAGAGTGGACAGGGAGACAGAGAGGAGCAGAGTGGACAGGGAGACAGAGAGGAGCAGAGTGGACATGGAGGAGCAGAGTGGACAGGGAGACAGAGGAGCAGAGTGGACAGGGAGACAGAGGAGCAGAGTGGACAGGGAGACAGAGGAGCAGAGTGGACAGGGAGGCGCAGAGTGGACAGGGAGACAGAGGAGCAGAGTGGACAGGGAGGAGCAGAGTGGACAGGGAAACAGAGAGGAGCAGAGTGGACAGGGAGACAGAGAGGAGCAGAGTGGACAGGGAGACAGAGAGGAGCAGAGTGGACAGGGAGACAGAGGAGCAGAGTGGACAGGTAGACAGAGAGGAGAAGAGTGGACAGGGAGACAAAGGAGCAGAGTGGACAGGGAGACAGAGAGGAGCAGAGTGGACAGGGAGACAGAGAGGAGCAGAGTGGACAGGGAGGCAGAGAGAGACTACAGAACCTGCTGTGGAGATGCTCACCATTATGGGTCAACACACCTTGTTCAACAGGACGCGGTGAGACAGGAGGAGGAGGAGGGTGAGACAGGAAGAGGAGGGGGTGAGACAGGAGAAGGAGGAGGGTGAGACAGGAAGAGGAGGGGGTGAGACAGGAGGAGGAGGGTGAGACAGGAGGAGGAGGGTGAGACAGGAGGAGGAGGGTGAGACAGGAGGAGGGGGAGACAGGAGATTGAGGAGATTGAGGGTGAGACATGAGGTGGAGGGAGAGACAGGAGATTGAGGGTGAGACAGGAGGTAGAGAAGGAGGAGGAGGACGAGGAGGAGGAAGAGACAGGAGATGGCGGTTGAGACAGGAATAGGAGGGTGAGACAGGTGGTGGAGAAGGAGGAGGAGGAGGAGGAGGAGGAGGAGGAAGGTGAGTTCTGAAGAAAATGTGACGAAGTGATGTTTTATTCTAAATTCCTCTGTTGGTTCTGATGGTTCAAGAAGGCAGATGAGGAGTTCCAAGCCTGGAAGGAAGTTGTTGAAAGAGAAGTTAAACAGACCACTGGCAGCATGTCTTGTGGGGTATGTATGAGATGTGTGCTAGTAGTTTAAACAGACCACTGGCAGCATGTCTTGTGGGGTATGTATGAGATGTGTGTTAGTAGTTTAAACAGACCACTGGCAGCATGTCTTGTGGGGTATGTATGAGATGTGTGTTAGTAGTTTAAACAGACCACTGGCAGCATGTCTTGTGGGGTATGTATGAGATGTGTGTTAGTAGTTTAAACAGACCACTGGCAGCATGTCTTGTGGGGTATGTATGGGTGTATGAGATGTGTGCTAGTAGTTTAAACAGACCACTGGCAGCATGTCTTGTGGGGTATGTATGGGTGTATGAGATGTCTGCTAGTAGTTTAAACAGACCACTGGCAGCATGTCTTGTGGGGTATGTATGAGATGTGTGCTAGTAGTTTAGACAGACCACTGGCAGCATGTCTTGTGGGGTATGTATGAGATGTGTGCTAGTAGTTTAAACAGACCACTGGCAGCATGTCTTGTGGGGTATGTATGAGATGTGTGCTAGTAGTTTAAACAGACCACTGGCAGCATGTCTTGTGGGGTATGTATGGGTGTATGAGATGTGTGCTAGTAGTTTAAACAGACCACTGGCAGCATGTCTTGTGGGGTATGTATGGGTGTATGAGATGTGTGCTAGTAGTTTAAACAGACCACTGGCAGCATGTCTTGTGGGGTATGTATGGGTGTATGAGATGTGTGGTAGTAGTTTAAACAGACCACTGGCGGCATGTCTTGTGGGGTATGTATGGGTGTATGAGATGTGTGCTAGTAGTTTAAACAGACCACTGGCAGCATGTCTTGTGGGGTATGTATGAGATGTGTGCTAGTAGTTTAAACAGACCACTGGCAGCATGTCTTGTGGGGTATGTATGAGATGTGTGCTAGTAGTTTAAACAGACCACTGGCAGCATGTCTTGTGGGGTATGTATGTCTGAGATGTGTGCTAGTAGTTTAAACAGACCACTGGCAGCATGTCTTGTGGGGTATGTCTGAGATGTGTGCTAGTAGTTTAAACAGACCACTGGCAGCATGTCTTGTGGGGTATGTATGGGTGTATGAGATGTGTGCTAGTAGTTTAAACAGACCACTGGCAGCATGTCTTGTGGGGTATGTATGGGTGTCTGAGATGTGTGCTAGTAGTTTAAACAGACCACTGGCGGCATGTCTTGTGGGGTATGTATGGGTGTCTGAGATGTGTGCTAGTAGTTTAGACAGACCACTGGCAGCATGTCTTGTGGGGTATGTATGGGTGTCTGAGCTGTGTGCTAGTAGTTTATACAGACCACTGGCAGCATGTCTTGTGGGGTATGTATGGGTGTATGAGATGTGTGCTAGTAGTTTAAACAGACCACTGGCAGCATGTCTTGTGGGGTATGTATGGGTGTCTGAGATGTGTGCTAGTAGTTTAAACAGACCACTGGCGGCATGTCTTGTGGGGTATGTATGGGTGTCTGAGATGTGTGGTAGTAGTTTAAACAGACCACTGGCAGCATGTCTTGTGGGGTATGTATGGGTGTCTGAGATGTGTGCTAGTAGTTTAAACAGACCACTGGCGGCATGTCTTGTGGGGTATGTATGAGATGTGTGCTAGTAGTTTAAACAGACCACTGGCAGCATGTCTTGTGGGGTATGTATGGGTGTCTGAGATGTGTGCTAGTAGTTTAAACAGACCACTGGCAGCATGTCTTGTGGGGTATGTATGGGTGTCTGAGATGTGTGCTAGTAGTTTAAACAGACCACTGGCGGCATGTCTTGTGGGGTATGTATGGGTGTCTGAGATGTGTGCTAGTAGTTTAAACAGACCACTGGCAGCATGTCTTGTGGGGTATGTATGGGTGTCTGAGATGTGTGCTAGTAGTTTAAACAGACCACTGGCAGCATGTCTTGTGGGGTATGTATGGGTGTCTGAGATGTGTGCTAGTAGTTTAAACAGACCACTGGCAGCATGTCTTGTGGGGTATGTATGGGTGTCTGAGATGTGTGCTAGTAGTTTAAACAGACCACTGGCAGCATGTCTTGTGGGGTATGTATGGGTGTCTGAGATGTGTGCTAGTAGTTTAGACAGACCACTCGGTACATTCAGCTTGTCAACACTTCTTACAAAAACAAGTAGTGATGTAGTGAAGTCAATGTTTTCTCCACTTTGAGCCATGAGAAATGTACATGCATATTATTAATGTTGGTTAAGGGCTAGCCATGCTGTCTTCTTTGTGGCACCTGACCACATGACTGAACAGTAGTCCAGGTGTGACAAAACCAGGGCCTGTAGGACCTGCCTTGTTGATAGAGTTGTTAAGAAGGTAGAAACTAGGGCCTGTGGGACCTGCCTTGTTGATAGTGCTGTTACGAAGGCAGAGCAACACTTTATTGTGGACAGACTTCCCCCATCTTAGCTACGGTTGTATCAACATGTTTTGACCATGACAGTTTACAATCCAGGGTTACTCCAAGCAGTTTAGTCATCTCAACTTGCTCAATTTCCACATTATGCATTAGGGGGCGCTATTAAGATTTTTGGATGAAAAACGTTCCCGTTTTAAACAAGATATTTTGACACGAAAAGATGCTCGACTATGCATATAATTGACAGCTTTGGAAAGAAAACACTCTGACGTTTCCAAAACTGCAAAGATATTGTCTGTGGCCACAGAACTGATGTTACAGGCGAAACCCAGATAAAAATCCAACCAGGAAGTGCTGCATTTTTTGAAACCGCCTCATGCCAATGACTCCTTATATGGCTGTGAATGAGCTACGAATGAGCTTACGTTTTCCACGTATTCCCCAAGGTGTCTACAGCATTGTGACGTCTTTTTACGCATTTCCATTGAAGAATGGCCGTAAGGGACCATATATAGCAAGTGGTCAAATGGTGTCTCACGCAGAAAATCTTGGACTGGATTTCTCAACCAAGCATGATGAACAAATGGGAGCTATTTCGCCTACAAAAATAATCTTTTTGGAAAAAAGGAACATTTGCTATCTAACTGGGAGTCTCCTGAGTGAAAGCATCCGAAGTTCTTCAAAGGTAAATGATTTAAATGACACAAATGCTTGTCTAGCGTTGGCTGTAACGCATATTTTGAAAATCTGAGATGACAGTGTTGTTAACAAAAGGCTAAGCTTGTGTTTGAATATATTTATTTCATTTCATTTGCGATTTTCATGAATAGGAAAAGTTACTAGGGGTATTTATGTCCGCTGCGTTATGCTAATTCGTTTGAGGCTATGATTACGATCCCGGATCCGGGATTGCTCGTCGCAAGAGGTTATTTTAGTGAATGATTTGTCCCAAATACAATGCTTTTAGATTTTGAAATATTTAGGAGTAACTTATTTCCTGCCACCCATTCTGAAACTAATTGCAGATATTTGTTAAGGGTTGCAGTAATTTCACTCGCTATAGTAGCTGACGTGTAAAGTGCTGAGTCATCCGCTTGCGTCGTCACACTGGCTTTACTTAGAGCCAGTGGCATGTTGTTAGAAAATATTGAAAAACATAAAGGGCCTAGACAGCTGCCCTGGGGAATTCCTGATTCTACCTGGATCATGTTGGAGAGGCTTCCATTAAAAAACTCTTAAGGATCGGACCCTTTTTTTAAATATTCGCCTAAAATGACATACCCAAATGTAACTGCCTGTAGCTCAGGACCTGAAGCAAGGGTATGCATATTCTTGATATAGCTAAACTGTGTTTTGCACTTGTGATTTCATGAAAATTAAATATTTTTAGTAATTTAATTTGAATTTGGCGCTCTGCAATTCAGCGGATGTTGACGAAAATGATCCCGCTAACGGGATGGGTGTGCCAAGAAGTTAAAGAATCCCAGATGAAGAGTTCCAAGCCTGGAAGGAAGTTGTTGAATGGGAAGTTATAGAATCCCAGATGAGGAGTTCCAAGCCTGGAAGGAAGTTGTTGAATGGGAAGTTATAGAATCCCAGTTATAGAGTTCCAAGCCTGGAAGGAAGTTGTTGAATGGGAAGTTATAGAATCCCAGATGAGGAGTTCCAAGCCTGGAAGGAAGTTGTTGAATGGGAAGTTATAGAATCCCAGATGAAGAGTTCCAAGCCTGGAAGGAAGTTGTTGAATGGGAAGTTATAGAATCCCAGTTATAGAGTTCCAAGCCTGGAAGGAAGTTGTTGAATGGGAAGTTATAGAATCCCAGATGAAGAGTTCCAAGCCTGGAAGGAAGTTGTTGAATGGGAAGTTATAGAATCCCAGATGAAGAGTTCCAAGCCTGGAAGGAAGTTGTTGAATGGGAAGTTATAGAATCCCAGATGAGGAGTTCCAAGCCTGGAAGGAAGTTGTTGAATGGGAAGTTATATAGAATCCCAGTTATAGAGTTCCAAGCCTGGAAGGAAGTTGTTGAATGGGAAGTTATAGAATCCCAGATGAGGAGTTCCAAGCCTGGAAGGAAGTTGTTGAATGGGAAGTTATAGAATCCCAGATGAGGAGTTCCAAGCCTGGAAGGAAGTTGTTGAATGGGAAGTTATAGAATCCCAGATGAGGAGTTCCAAGCCTGGAAGGAAGTTGTTGAATGGGAAGTTATATAATCCAAGTTATAGAGTTCCAAGCCTGGAAGGAAGTTGTTGAATGGGATGTTATAGAATCCCAGATGAGGAGTTCCAAGCCTGGAAGGAAGTTGTTGAATGGGACGTTATAGAATCCCAGATGAAGAGTTCCAAGCCTGGAAGGAAGTTGTTGAATGGGAAGTTATATCCCAGAGAATCCCAGATGAGGAGTTCCAAGCCTGGAAGGAAGTTGTTGAATGGGAAGTTATATAGAATCCCAGTTATAGAGTTCCAAGCCTGGAAGGAAGTTGTTGAATGGGAAGTTATATAGAATCCCAGTTCCCAGATGAGGAGTTCCAAGCCTGGAAGGAAGTTGTTGAATGGGAAGTTATAGAATCCCAGATGAGGAGTTCCAAGCCTGGAAGGAAGTTGTTGAATGGGAAGTTATAGAATCCCAGATGAGGAGTTCCATCCTGGAAGGAAGTTGTTGAATGGGAAGTTATATAATCCCAGTTATTGAGTTCCAAGCCTAGAAGGAAGTTGTTGAATGGGAAGTTATAGAATCCCAGTTATAGAGTTCCAAGCCTGGAAGGAAACCAGAACAACTCTGAAATGTGTTGAGGAAAGGAAGGAGACAGACAGTCTAGATGTTTGGTCATCAAACAGGGCCATTATAAAAGGGTCTGCTCTCTCTCTCTCTCTCTCTCTCTCTCTCTCTCTCTCTCTCTCTCTCCAACCATCCCTCCATTCCTCCATCCCAGCCTGAATAACCAAGTAGCTGCGGTGTGTTGCTGGGAAGTTGAATCACACATGGCTCAAAGCAGTTCTTTAACTGGCAGTCAGACCATCCATTCCTCTTTCTAGGGATTACTCTGAGGAATGTGTTTACTGTTTCTCTCTCCATAAAGGATATATGGAGATCAGAGGCTATAGCACCACTCATAGCCTGTTTTGAAATTCTAAAAAGGTGGGGAGAAAACTATATTGTCCTTTTGATGCAGGCGGATGCTTTCCATTTAGTCTTCACCATGACTGTCATAGTAATCTGATATGACAAATTCACATACAGTGGATCAGCTACCAGTGGAGAAAGCTAAGCGGTTAATATTTGTTGATGTTGCTTTTATCTAGCAGGCTTGTGTCCCCTGGCTGTGGTTACCTTGGCAATGAGAAGAGAAGCGTTTTCCTCTGCTGTTCAAAATGCCGAGGAGATTCTCCCTCCTCTGACTCCGGGGCCGGCGGCCTGCTCATCATTCTGTATGCTGTCAAAATCTTTGATGTTCCCCAACTCTTGATGTCAGGCTATGAAAAATGCTTAGCTCAATTTAAGCCTCTCACAAAAAAAAAAAAAGAGCTAACAACTGTAATTAAATCATTAAATTCTTGTCTCCGCTTCACAGAGCAGAGAGAAAATTAACTCCCAACCAACCTCATTTTCTACTTCAACATGAAATAATGATTTTTTTTTTCTCTCATATAATTACAAAGCTAACATCTGATAGAGTCAGCATCCGGGGGGATTACCACATGCATGAGTATTAGACCTCATTACCAGCTTGACTGCTAAATTATTACATCTTGTAATTGGATGGTGAGATTTCTACTCAGATTGGCTGGGTTTCTGGAAGATTGTAATTACAAGCTTGGTTGGTTTGCTACTTATCGTAACTTCGCAGAGAAAACAACTGGCAAAATGAAACGAGCATTTCATTAACCTATCGCCTTATCATGGGAAAACCTGTGTAACGTTCATGTATGCATTAACATAAATAGGATCATTCATTTCTGAGCCAGATAGGCTGGGGCTGTGTGAGGCTATAGGGTGGGGGTGGGTGGGGTGGGGGGAGTGGCCAAGCATCCATTTTCTCTGAGTTGATTTAACCTTCATAATCCACGCTGATGGGAAAACATAATGAATGAGTTGTCTATTTCACACGGATGGACTCAATACATCTATTACTGAAAGACTAACTGAGTGTGAAAGTGGTCATTTGACGAGAGGCAGGGTGCAGAGTCTGGTTGGCCCACAGAGTGGATGTTCCTCTCAGTGTTAACAGAACCCCGGCTCTGTTCCTGCTCAAACACAACAGCAGCTGGAGATTGGATGCCCACATAGATAACCTTCTCACACAATGACACTGTGGGATCGATGGCGGTTTGATGGGCGCTCACACAAAGGAGAGGGGTGGGAGAGGGTCTGATGGGAGCCCACACAAAGGAGAGGAACAGAGTGGGAGAGCATTGTGACACACTGGCGGGGGGGGGGGGGGGGGATAAAATTGTACAATTACTGAGCAAACACAATTTTTCTTTCTTTATCAAGAGATTTCATGGTGTGGCCAATGTGTTGGCAGCCCAGCTGACAACCACTAATGACAGTTCTCCTCTGGTCCAATCAGCAGGCCTTGTCAAATGTTTCCTATTAAACTTCATTGTGGGGTGAGTTTTTTCAGCTGGGATCAATGTGATTTAACATGGTGCTGATGCAGAACCAGGCCTGCAACCTGCCACCCCTACAGCAGTATCTCCCCAAACCAACCCCAGCCCAACCCCAGTCCAGCCCCAGTCCAACCCCAGTCAGTCTCCATTCTGTATAACCTGCCACCCCTACAGCAGTACCTCCCCAACCCCAGTCCAACCCCAGTCCAACCCCAGTCCATCCCCAGTCCATCCCCAGTCCAGTCCAACCCCAGTCCATCCCCAGTTCAACCCAGTCCAACCCCAGTCCAACCCCAGTCCATCCCCAGTCCAACCCCAGACTAACCCCAGACCAACCCCCCCAGTCCAACCCCCCAGTCCAACCCCAGTCCAGTCCAACCCCAGTCCATCCCAAGTCCAACCCCAGCCCAACCCCAGTCCATCCCCAGTCCAACCCCAGCCCAGTCCAACCCCAGCCCAACCCCAGTCCATCCCCAGTCCAACCCCAGTCCAAACCCAGTCCAACCCCAGTCCATCCCCAGTCCAACCCCAGTCCAATCCCACCCCAGTCCAACCCCAGTCCAACCCCAGCACAGTCCAACCCCAGCCCAACCCCAGTCCAACCCCAGTCCAACCCCAGTCCAACCCCAGCCCAGTCCAACCCCAGTCCAACCCCAGTCCAATCCCACCCCAGTCCAACCCCAGTCCAACCCCAGTCCAACCCCAGCCCAGTCCAACCCCAGCCCAACCCACATCCAACCCCAATCCAACCCCAGTCAGTCTCCATGCTGTATAACCTGCCACTCCTACAGCAGTACCTCCCGAACCCCAGCCCAACCCCAGTCCAACCCCAGTCCATCCCCAGTCCAAGCCCAACCCCAGTCCATCCCCAGCCCAACCCCAGCACAACTCCAGTCTCCATGCTGTATAACTCATTAAATCCTAAGTGAATTTGACGTACTGTGTTCTCATCTGGGCCCCATAACCAGGCGGTCCAGAAGGGAGACTAGCTGATCTCAGTTAACAGGACTATTGTTAACGTAGGACTAATGTTAACGTGGAACTAATGTTAACGTAGGACTAATGTTAACGTAGGACTAATGTTAACGTGGGACTAATGTTAACATGGGACTAATGTTAACGTAGTGCTAATGTTAACGTAGACCTAATGTTAATATGGGACTAATGTTAACGTAGGACTAATGTTAACGTGGGACTAATATTAACGTGGAACTAATGTTAACGTGGGACTAATGTTAACGTAGGACTAATGTTAACGTGGGACTAATGTTAACGTAGGACTAATGTTAACGTGGGACTAATGTTAACATAGGGCTAATGTTAACATTGGACTAATGATAACATTGGACTAATGTTAACATTGGACTAATGTTAACATAGGACTAATGTTAACATAGGACTAATGGTAACGTAGTGCTAATGTTAACGTGGGACTAATGTTAACATAGGACTAATGTTAACATAGGACTAATGTTAACGTAGGACTAATGTTAACGTAGTGCTAATGTTAACGTGGGACTAATGTTAACATAGGACTAATGTTAACATAGGACTAATGTTAACGTAGGACTAATGTTAACGTGGCACTAATGTTAACGTAGGACTAATGTTAACGTGGGACTAATGTTAACATAGACCTAATGTTAACATGAAACTAATGTTAACGTAGACCTAATAATTTTGTTTTCTCCAACCAATGTAGTGCTAATGTTAACGGAGTGCTAATGTTAACGTAGGACTAATGTTAACGTGGGACTAATGTTAACGTGGGACTAATGTTAACGTGGGACTAATGTTAACGTAGGACTAATGTTAACATGGGACTAATGTTAACGTAGACCTAATGGTAACGTGGGACTAATGTTAACGTAGGACTAATGTTAACGTAGGACTAATGTTAACGTGGGACTAATGTTAACGTGGGACTAATGTTAATGTGGGACTAATGTTAATGTGGGACTAATGTTAACCTGGGACTAATGTTAACCTGGGACTAATGTTAACATGGGACTAATGTTAATGTGGGACTAATATTAACCTGGGACTAATGTTAACGTGGGACTAATGTTAACGTGGAACTAATGTTAACATGGAACTAATGTTAACCTGGGACTAATGTTAACGTGGGACTAATGTTAACGTGGGACTAATGTTAACGTGGGACTAATGTTAACATAGGACTAATGTTAACGTAGGACTAATGTTATCGTAGGACTAATGTTAACATAGGACTGGTTAAAAACATGTTAATAACATGTTAATATAGGTAGTTAATAACATAATAATATAGCTGGTTAATAACATGTTAATATAGCGGGTTAATAACATGTTAATATAGCTAGTTAATAACATGTTAATATAGCTAGTTAATAACATGTTCATATAGCTAGTTAATAACATGTTAATATAGCTAGTTAATAACATGTTAATATAGCTGGTTAATAACATGTTAATATAGCTGGTTAATGCCATGTTCATATAGCTAGTTAATAACATGTTAATATAGCTAGTTAATAACATGTTAATATAGCTAGTTAATAACATTTTAATATAGCTGGTAAATAACATGCTAATATAGGGGGTTAAAAACATGTTAATATAGCGGGTTAATAACATGTTAATATAGCTAGTTAATAACATGTTAATATAGCTAGTTAATAACATGTTAATATAGCTGGTTAATAACATGTTAATAACATGTTAATATAGCTAGTTAATAACATGTTAATATAGCTAGTTAATAACATGTTAATATAGCTAGTTAATAACATGTTAATATAGCTGGTTAATAACATGTTAATAACATGTTAATATAGCTAGTTAATAACATGTTAATATAGCTAGTTAATAACATGTTAATATAGCTAGTTAATAACATGTTAATATAGCAGGTTAATAACATGTTAATATAGCTAGTTAATAGCATGTTCATATAGCTAGTTAATAACATGTTCATATAGCTAGTTAATAACATGTTAATATAGCTAGTTAATAACATGTTAATATAGCTAACATGTTAATAACATGTTAATATAGCTAGTTAATAACATGTTAATATAGCTAGTTAATAACATGTTAATATAGCTAGTTAATAACATGTTAATATAGCTAGTTAATAACATGTTCATATAGCTAGTTAATAACATGTTAATATAGCTAGTTAATAACATGTTAATATAGCTAGTTAATAACATGTTAATATAGCTGGTTAATAACATGTTAATATAGGGGGTTAATAACATGTTAATATAGCGGGTTAATAACATGTTAATGTAGCTAGTTAATAAAATGTTAATATAGCTGGTTAATAACGTTAATATAGCTGGTTAATACCATGTTCATATAGCTAGTTAATAACATGTTCATATAGCTAGTTAATAACATGTTAATATAGCTAGTTAATAACATGTTCATATAGCTAGTTAATTACATGTTAATATAGCTAGTTAATAACATGTTCATATAGCTAGTTAATTACATGTTCATATAGCTAGTTAATAACATGTTAATATAGCAGGTTAATAACATGTTAATATAGCTAGTTAATAACATGTTCATATAGCTAGTTAATAACATGTTAATAACATGTTAATATAGCTGGTTAATAACATGTTAATATAGCTAGTTAATAACATGTTAATATAGCAGGTTAATAACATGTTAATATAGCTAGTTAATAACATGTTAATATAGCAGGTTAATAACATGTTAATATAGCTAGTTAATAACATGTTCATATAGCTAGTTAATAAAATATTCATATAGCTAGTTAATAACATGTTAATATAGCTAGTTAATAACATGTTAATATTGCAGGTTAATAACATGTTAATATAGCTAGTTATTAAGATGTTAACATAGCTAGTTAATAAGATGTTCATATAGCTAGTTAATAACATGTTAATATAGCTAGTTAATAACATGTTAATATAGCTAGTTAATAAGATGTTAATATAGCTAGTTAATAACATGTTAATATTGCAGATTAATAACATGTTAATATAGCTAGTTAATAAGATGTTCATATAGCTAGTTAATAACATGTTATCAACATGTTAATATAGCGGGTTAATAACATGTTGTTATAGCTGGTTAACAAGATAAGTATCAGGAGATAAACTAGATAGCTGACTTTACTATGATGAGGCTAGTTAAATAACATGTTAATACAGCTGGTTAACAAGATAGCCATGTAGTTTATCTCCTGATAGTTAACTTTACCAGGGCGAGGACTTGCTAAACATCTAATCCAATAGCTACCTAGACAATTTGCTTTGCCCCCCCCCCGCCTCCTCTACACTGATGTTACTCTCTGTTATTATCAATGCATAGTCACTTTAATAACTCTACCAACATGTACATATTAACTCAATTACCCCCACACCGGTGCCCCCGCACATTGACTCTGTACCGGTTCCCCCTGTATATAGCCCCCACATTGACTCTGTACCGTAATACCCTGTATATAGCCTTCACATTGACTCTGTACCGGTACCTCCTGTATATAGCCTCCACATTGACTCTGTACCGTAATACCCTGTATATAGCCTCCACTTGACTCTGTACCGGTACCCCTGTATATAGCCCCCACATTGACTCTGTACCGGTTCCCCCTGTATATAGCCTCCACATTGACTCTGTACCGTAATACCCTGTATATAGCCTCCACATTGACTCTGTACCGTAATACCCTGTATACAGCCTCCACAATGACTCTGTACCGTAATACCCTGTATATAGCCTCCACATTGACTCTGTACCGTAACACCCTGTATATAGCCTCCACATTGACTCTGTACCGTAATACCCTGTATATAGCCTCCACATTGACTCTGTACCGTAATACCCTGTATATAGCCTCCACATGGACTCTGTACCGTAATACCCTGTATATAGCCTCCACATTGACTCTGTACCGTAATACCCTGTATATAGCCTCCACATTGACTCTGTACCGTAACACCCTGTATATAGCCTCCACATTGACTCTGTACAGTAATACCCTTTATAGAGCCTCCACATTGACTGTGTACCGTAATACCCTGTATATAGCCTCCACATTGACTCTGTACCGTAACACCCTGTATATAGCCTCCACATTGACTGTGTACCGTAATACCCTGTTTATAGCCTTCACATTGACTCTGTACCCTAACACCCTGTATATAGCCTCCACATTAACTCTGTACCGTAATACCCTGTATATAGCCTCCACATTGACTCTGTACTGGTACCCCCTGTATATAGCCTTCACATTGACTCTGTACCGTAATACCCTGTATATAGCCTCCACATTGACTCTGTACCGTAATACCCTGTATATAGCCTCCACATTGACTTTGTACCGTAACACCCTGTATATAGCCTCCACATTGACTCTGTACCGTAATACCCTGTATATAGCTTCAACATTGACTCTGTACCTGTAATACCCTGTATATAGCCTCCACATTGACTCTGTTCCGTAATACCCTGTATATAGCCTCCACATTGACTCTGTACCGGTACCCCCTGTATATAGCCTCCACATTGACTCTGTACCGTAATACCCTGTATATAGCCTCCGCATTGACTCTGTACCGTAACACCCTGTATATAGCCCCACTATTGTTATTTACTGCTGCCTTTTAATTATTTGGTGAGGCATGTAGCCTCGGTTTTAGAGTGTTGGGCCAGTAACCAAAATATTGCTACATCGAATATCCGAGCTGACATGGTAAACAAGGCAGAACAAGGCAGTTAAACCACTGTTCCTAGGCTGTCATTGTAAATAAGAATTTGTTCTTGATTGACTGGCCTAGTTAAGTATAAAAAATGTGCTTCTCTTATCTCTTAAAACGAAAACACAACATATATATTTTAGACCACCACCAAACCAAAGAAAAACACAGCCATTTTTTCCAGCCAAAGATAAAATCACAAAAGCAGGATTAGAAATAAAATGAATCACTAACCTCTTGAAAATCTTCATCAGATGACAGTCATATGACATGTTACACAGTACATTTATGTTTTGTTCGATAATATGCATTTTTATATCCACAAATCTCGGTTGACATTGATGCCATGTTCAGAAATGCCTCCAAAATATGCCAATACGCAAGCTACGCCAGATAACAGGAATACTCATCATAAACTTTGACTAAATATACATGTTCTACATATAATTAAAGATACACTGGTTCTTAATGCAACCGCTGTGTCAGATTGTTTTTAAACGTTACGGAAAAAGCCTAACATTGCAATAATCTGAGACGGCGTTCAGATGTAACCGCCATGTTGGAATCAACAGAAATACGAAATTACATCATAAATATTCCCTTACCTTTGATGCTCTTTCATCAGAATACAGTGCAAGGAGTCCTAGTTCCACAATAAATCGTTGTTTTGTTCCATAATGTCCAATACTAGTGTCCAAGTAGCTGCATTTGCTATCACTTTCAGCTCACGTGCCCAAAAACTGACTGCTGGTCCAAGATAACTCGCACGAAAACTTCCAAAAGATATATTCCAGGTCGAATAAACTGGTCAAACTAAGTAGAGAATCAATCTTCAGGATGTTATTTTCATATATATCCAATAACGTTCCAACCGGATCATACGTTTTCATCTGGGGCCGAATGGAACGACGGTGGCACCCACAGAGAAATGCGCCACCTCCAAATGGCATTCTGTCGGGACACTGACTATTTCCCCTCCCATTCGGTCAAAGTTCACAGCAAATGCTCCATTACACTTTCTACTGAATGAGGACATCTAGTGGAAGGCGTAGGAAGTGCTTCCAGATCCATATCTTGTTGGGAAAGGAGGGGCCGATGACGTCAAAGTTGCCCCAAATTTCAGAATTTCACTTCTTGTTTGGAAGATTGCCTGCCCTATGAGTTCAGTTATACTCACAGACATAATTCAAACAGTTTTAGAAACTTCAGAGTGTTTTCTATCCAATAGTAATAATAATATGCATATATTAGCAATCTAGGACAGAGTTTGATGCAGTTCACTATGGGCACGCAATTCATCTAAAGTGAAAATTCTGCCCCTTATCCATAACAAGTTTTAAATCCTATCATCATGATTTATCATGTTGAATCCCATCATCATGATTTATAATGTTAAATCCCATCATCATGATATATAATGTTAAATCCCATCATCATGATTTATAATGTTGAATCCCATAATCATGATTTATAATGTTAAATCCCATCATCATGATATATAATGTTAAATCCCATCATCATGATTTATCATGTTGAATCCCATCATCATGATTTATAATGTTAAATCCCATAATCATGATTTATAATGTTAAATCCCATCATCATGATTTATCATGTTGAATCCCATCATCATAATTTATAATGTTAAATCCCATCATCATGATTTATAATGTTGAATCCCATAATCATGATTTATAATGTTGAATCCCATCATCATGATTTATAATGTTGAATCCCTTAATCATGATTTATAATGTTGAATCCCATAATCATGATTTATAATGTTGAATCCCATAATCATGATTTATAATGTTGAATCCCATAGTCATGGTTTGATCATGTTATATTATATCCCATCATCAATTTTTATAATGTTCAAGCCTATAATCATGATTTGATCATGTTGAATCCGATAATCATGATTTAATCATGTTGAATCCAATCATCATGATCTTTTTTGTTGAATCCCCTTATTATGATTTGATCATGTTTAATCCCATAATCATGATTTGATCACATTGAATTCCATCATAATGATTTTACTATGTTGAATCCTATAATCATGATTTGATCACGTTGAATTCCACAATCATGATTTGATCACATTGAATCCTATAATCATGGTATGATCATTTTGAATCTCATCATCATGATTTATAGTTGAATCTCATCATCATGATTTATAAGGTTAAATCCTATCATCATGATTTATAGTGTTGAATTCTATCATCATGAATAATAATGTTGAATCCCATAACCATGATTTATAATGTTGAATCCGATTATCATGATATAATCATGTTGAATCCCATCATCATGATTTGATCATGTTGAATCCCATAATCATGATTTATAATGTTGAATCCGATAATCATGATATAATCATGTTGAATCCCATCATCATGATTTGATCATGTTGAATCCCATCATCATGATTTGATCATGTTGAATCCCATCATCATGATTTATAATGTTGAATCCTATAATCATGATTTATAATGTTGAATCCCATCATCATGATTTATAATGTTGAATCCCTTAATCATGATTTATAATGTTGAATCCCATAATCATGATTTATAATGTTGAATCATGATATAATCGATAATCATGATTTGATCACGTTGAATTCCACAATCATGATTTGATCGCATTAAATTTAAAGGATCATTAGTGCCTTCAACTCCCTACAAAACATTCCAGCCAAATCGTCTTGCCGTTTCTCTGTCAGGTCCATGGACGAATGCCTCCAACAAGGGCAAGTCTCTGAAGGTAGATTGTCTCTTTTTGATGTAAAGCTTGGCTTTTTTAAATATTTCCATGTCTATAACCAATGAGGAGCTCCAGGCAATTCAAAAAGCCTCAATCTGATCAAGGTAATATCACTGTTTGGAGTGAGACTGAAGAAAGCCTGGGGAGAATATATGTAACAACATGAAAACAGCAGGTTTCAACCACAATCAATAGTCCATAGAAACACATCGGTAGCCCATAAAAACACATCAATAGTCCATAGAAACACATCGGTAGCCCATAAAAACACATCAATAGTCCATAGAAACACATCAGTAGCCCACATAAACAGCAGAGCTGGAATCACAACGTGATAAGAGATTAAAGCGTGCCGCTCATTAAAAGGCCATTTGTCTTGGTGTCTGTTTCTGATTCTATCTATATGTTTATCCTGACACCACTATCAAAGCGTGACATTTTAAATACATATTTCTGTGTACTAAAATCTTTCTGTGAGAAATCCCTTCCTTAAAATTCAATTAACTGTGTTGATAAATGAAAGTGTGAATGATATCATCTGAAAGCAGATTTCCACGCTCTGTTTTCTGCTGTTTGGGGGTGAATAAACATCTGAAACAGGATACTTCCTTATAGGCAGATTCCAATCCACTGTTCAGAATGACGTCTGCATCTGTCTCGTTCAGGACTGGAATCACATTGTAGGTTGAACAAGAAATAACACTTTGATGTTGGTGTTGTCTTGGTATGCTGTCCTTCATGAACACATACTGAACGTCATGGAAACGTCTGAACTGTTGAACACATACTGAACATCATGGAAACGTCTGAACAGTTCAACACATACTGAACGTCATGGAAACGTCTGAAGAGTTCCACACATACTGAACGTCATGGAAACGTCTGAACAGTTCAACACATACTGAACGTCATGGAAACGTCTGAACAGTTAAACACATACTGAACGTCATGGAAACGTCTGAACAGTTCAACACATACTGAACGTCATGGAAACGTCTAAACAGTTCAACACATACTGAACGTCATGGAAACGTCTGAACAGTTCAACACATACTGAACGTCATGGAAACGTCTGAACAGTTCAACACATACTGAACGTCATGGAAACGTCTGAACAGTTCGACACATACTGAACGTCATGGAAACGTCTGAACAGTTCCACACATACTGAACGTCATGGAAACGTCTGAACAGTTCAACACATACTGAACGTCATGGAAACGTCTGAACAGTTCAACACATACTGAACGTCATGGAAACGTCTGAACAGTTCAGCACATACTGAACGTCATGGAAACGTCTGAACAGTTCAACAGATACTGAACGTCATGGAAACGTCTGAACAGTTCAACACATACTGAACGTCATGGAAACGTCTGAACAGTTAAACACATACCGAACGTCATGGAAACATCTGAACAGTTCCACACATACTGAACGTCATGGAAACGTCTGAACAGTTCAGCACATACTGAACGTTATGGAAACGTCTGAAGAGTTCAACACATACTGAACGTCATGGAAACGTCTGAACAGTTCAGCACATACTGAACGTCATGGAAACTTCTGAACAGTTCAACAAATACTGAACGTCATGGAAACGTCTGAACAGTTCAACACATACTGAACGTCATGGAAACGTCTGAACAATTAAACACATACTGAACCTCATGGAAACGTCTGAAGAGTTCAACACATACTGAACGTCATGGAAACCTCTGAACAGTTCGACACATACTGAAAGTCATGGAAACGTCTGAAGAGTTGAACACATACTGAACGTCATGGAAACGTCTGAACTGTTCAACACATACTGAACGTCATGGAAACATCTGAACAGTTCCACACATACTGAACGTCATGGAAACGTCTGCACAGTTTAACACATACTGAACGTCATGGAAACGTCTTTAACAGTTCCACACATACTGAACGTCATGGAAACTTCTGAACAGTTGAACACATACTGAACGTCATGGAAAAGTCTGAACAGTTCAACACATACTGAACGTCATGGAAACGTCTGCACAGTTTAACACATACTGAACGTCATGGAAACGTCTTTAACAGTTCCACACATACTGAACGTCATGGAAACTTCTGAACAGTTGAACACATACTGAACGTCATGGAAAAGTCTGAACAGTTCAACACATACTGAACGTCATGGAAACTTCTGCACAGTTCAACACATACTGCACGTCATGGAAACTTCTGAACAGTTGAACACATACGGAACGTCATGGAAACGTCTGAACAGTTGAACACATACTGAACGTCATGGAAACGTCTGCACAGTTCCACACATACTGAACGTCATGGAAACGTCTGAACAGTTCCACATATACTGAACGTCATGGAAACGACATACATCACTATATCACAGTAATACAGATTACAGGTCTGATCACATTACAGGTCTGATCATAGTAATACAGATTACAGGTCTGATCACATTACAGGTCTGATCATAGTAATACACATACAGGTCTGATCACATTACAGGTCTGATCACATTACAGGTCTGATCACATTACAGGTCTGATCACATTACAGGTCTGATCACAGTAATACACATTACAGGTCTGATCACATTACAGGTCTGATCACGGTAATACACATTACAGGTCTGATCACATTACAGGTCTGATCATAGTAATACACATTACAGGTCTGATCACATTACAGGTCTGATCATAGTAATACACATTACATGATCACATTACAGGTCTGATCATAGTAATACACATTACAGGTCTGATCACAGTAATACACATTACAGGTCTGATCATAGTAATACACATTACAGGTCTGATCATAGATCACATTAATACACATTACAGGTCTGATCACAGTAATACACATTACAGGTCTGATCTGATCACATTACAGGTCTGATCATAGTAATACACATTACAGGTCTGATCACATTACAGGTCTGATCATAGTAATACACATTACAGGTCTGATCATAGTAATACACATACAGGTCTGATCACATTAATACACATTACAGGTCTGATCACATTACAGGTCTGATCATAGTAATACACATTACAGGTCTGATCATAGTAATACACATTACAGGTCTGATCACATTAATACACATTACAGGTCTGATCACATTACAGGTCTGATCACATTAATACACATTACAGGTCTGATCATAGTAATACACATTACAGGTCTGATCACATTACAGGTCTACACATTACAGGTCTGATCACATTACAGGTCTGATCATATTAATACACATTACAGGTCTGATCATAGTAATACACATTACAGGTCTGATCACATTAATACACATTACAGGTCTGATCATAGTAATACACATTACAGGTCTGATCCCAGTAATACACATACAGGTCTGATCACATTAATACACATTACAGGTCTGATCATAGTAATACACATTACAGGTCGGATCATAGTAATACACATTACAGGTCTGATCATAGTAATACACATTACAGGTCTGATCACATTACAGGTCTGATCACATTACAGGTCTGATCATAGTAATACACATTACAGGACTGATCACATTACAGGTCTGATCACATTATAGGTCCGATCATAGTAATACACATTACAGGTCTGATCATAGTAATACACATTACAGGTCTGATCACATTACAGGTCTGATCACATTACAGGTCTGATCAAAGTAATACACATTACAGGTCTGATCACATTACAGGTCTGATCATAGTAATACACATTACAGGTCTGATCATAGTAATACACATACAGGTCTGATCACATTAATACACATTACAGGTCTGATCACATTACAGGTCTGATCATAGTAATACACATTACAGGTCTGATCATAGTAATACACATTACAGGTCTGATCACATTACAGGTCTGATCATAGTAATACACATTACAGGTCTGATCATAGTAATACACATACAGGTCTGATCACATTAATACACATTACAGGTCTGATCATAGTAATACACATTACAGGTCTGATCATAGTAATACACATTACAGATCTGATCCCAGTAATACACATACAGGTCTGATCACATTAATACACATTACAGGTCTGATCATAGTAATACACATTACAGGTCTGATCATAGTAATACACATTACAGATCTGATCACATTACAGGTCTGATCACATTACAGGTCTGATGATATTAATACACATTACAGGTCTGATCATGTTACAGGTATGATCACATTACATGTCTGATCATAGTAATACACATTACAGTTCTGATCATAGTAATACACATTACAGGTCTGATCATAGTAATACACATTACAGGTCTGATCATAGTAATACACATTACAGGTCTGATCACATTACAGGTCTGATCATAGTAATACACATTACAGGTCTGATCACATTACAGGTCTGATCATAGTAATACACATTACAGGACTGATCACATTACAGGTCTGATCATAGTAATACACATTACAGGACTGATCACATTACAGGTCTGATCACATTATAGGTCCGATCATAGTAATACACATTACAGGTCTGATCACATTCAAGGTCTGATCATAGTAATACACATTACATGTCTGATCACATTACAGGTCTGATCATGTTACAGGTCTGATCACATTACAGGTCTGATCATAGTAATACACATTACAGGTCTGATCATAGTAATACACATTACAGTTCTGATCACAGTAATACACATTACAGGTCTGATCATAGTAGTACACATACAGGTCTGATCACATTAATACACATTACAGGTCTGATCACAGTAATACACATTACAGGTCTGATCATAGTAATACACATTACAGGTCTGATCGTAGTAATACACATTACAGGTCTGATCATAGTAATACACATACAGGTCTGATCACATTACAGTGTAACGGTTTTGACTTGAGGTTGTTTTTTATAGGGGTGCCAGGTAGGTTGTGCCTACCAGAGAAAACATTGGTTTCTCCTTTTAGTTTGGGAGGGAATGAGTCCCATCTGGTCCGTCAAGTCTACACCATTACAAAGGACTTATGTAAACGTCAGAAGGGAAATCAACTTTTCATAAACCCTTAAAACATTGAAAAGAACTTCAAAAACAACTATTATTTTGCGTGGGTTGTATTAGCAACATCAATGGATTACACACACATAATAATATAACACAATGAGTTCTGGTTCCTCCAGAAATGTCCTGTACCTCGGGCCTAAAAAGAGTCCAGCCCGGTAAAGGAGTTCAGTGAACTCAAGTGACTTTTGTCACGCAATGTTTGTCCGTTCATTCCGTGTAGCGTAAACCCAGTATTAAATCATACAATCAATATAACAATTTTACCACAGAACTTTAAAGCGTATCTGCTCTTACTAATTCCTCAACTACATCTAACTACATAAATCATCACCGTATACATCATATCAAAACAAATGAAATACCGTATACAAAAAAGGTGGTAGTCAGTCAGACAATCCAATCCGCCAACAGATCTCCAGCGGAGAAAGGCCACGAAGAATAGAGAGGAGTAGTCCACGGACGCAAAGAGTGGATCCGATCCTGGGTAAACTCTCTCAGGCTACAAAACACACGTTTAACAGCAACAAAACAACCGGAATAGAGAAGCTTCGGGAACACATCCTCAGTCACGTCTCCATCACAAACGCACTTTTGCGCAGCTGATGCTGGCTATTTAATTGGGAATTAAAGGGAAAGCACCCTATTGGAAGGAGAAGCACTGAGACGGCTCAAAATAATTCAGGGCCGTCACACACCCCCTCCCCTGGAAAAAGCCGACCATTGCCCTGGAAGGCACATCTTGTTCGGGGAAACCGAGAAAGGTCTCCTCATCACTTTCCTCTACAAACATTTTCATGACTTTTTGGAGCTCACGCTCCTCAGCTGAGGGGTCACAGGCCTTAAGGTGTGAGACTTCTGGGTCTGGGAATCCGAGAAAAGTCTCCTCACTTTCCTCTTCAAAGATATCCAAGATCTTGCGGCGCTCAATCGCCTCCAATTCCTCAGCCGAGGGGTAACAGGCCTTAAGGCGTGAGACATGGACAACGCGCATATCTTCACCTGTGTCCTCTTTCACCACTCGGTAGTTCAAAGGGCCCATCTGCTCCACAATCCTATATGGTCCTTGCCATTTAGGAGCGAGCTTGGCAGAGAAGAAATGTTCAGCTTTCGAGTAAGGATGAGAGCGAAGCCACACCCGATCACGAAGCTGAAACTGCATGTCTCGTCTGTTCTTATCATAATTTCTCTTCTGCTTGAGTCGAGCCTGGATCATGTTCTTTGAGACAAGAGCTCTCAAGTCATGGAGATGGACTACCTGGTCATAGCAAGCAGCGTCTGGAGTAAGCTGCTGGGGCTGTAGCACCATATCCAAGGGTCCTCGGAGGGGACGACTTAGGTTCAGCTCTGCAGGTGTGACTCCAGTGGACTCTTGCACAGCAGAATTCAGGGCAAATCGAAACTCGTGAAGGTGCTTGTCCCAGTGTTTGTGCTGGGTCCCTACATAGGAAGCAATCATTGTCTTCAAGGTTCGATTTACTCTCTCAGTGAGATTGGTCTGTGGGTGATAGGCCGTGGTCAACTTCTGTCTCAGGTTCCATCTTTAGCAAGTCTCCTCAAAGAGATCAGAGACAAATTGGGAACCTCGATCAGACAGGATGTAATCCGGCACTCCCCAGCGAGTCAGGATCTCTTTCGTAAGGATGTTAGAGACGGTCCTTGCTGTGGCCTGACGCAGGGAAAAGAGTTCCACCCACTTTGAATAATAATCAACAAACACAAGCATGTACACATTCTGATTGGAGCTTCTAGGAAATGGACCCATCAAATCCACTCCTAGCATTTCCCAAGGTCGGGTAACCACCGTTTGCTGCAACTTGCCAGCAGGCTTTCTACCTTCTGGTTTGTACATTTGACAAACCTGACAGTTTCGGATGTGTGACTTCACATCCATGCTCAGATGTGGCCAGTACAGTAACGCTTGCAACCGCTTGTAGGTTTTGAACCTGCCCAAATGACCAGCTAATGGGTCTTCATGGAAATGTTGAAGCAGTTGTAGGCGTAGAGTTTCAGGTATGTACAATTGGTAGAGGGTTCTGTGAGGTAGTTGTACAACACGGTAGACTTTGTCTTCCATGATGGTCAGCTTTGTGGTAGGATTGACCATCTTTTCTCCATCTTCCAGGATAGTCTGGTACAAAGCCTGTACTTCTGGATCATCCTGTTGGGCTTTCCATATGGTCTCATCAGAGATGGGAAAGTCTGTTTTGGGCGAGTCTCGACTGCTTGACAGGACAGTAGCACATGTAAAATGAGGGCCACCGTTATCACAAGCAGGAGCCCTGGATAAGGCATCTGGAACAGTGTTGTATTTTCCTTTCCTGTATTCTACTGCAAAGGTGAACTCTTGCAACCGTAGAGCCCATCTTATGAGTCTGGTGCTTGGTTTGTTGGTCTTGAACACCCACACAAGGGAGGAATGGTCAGTGACCACAGTGAAGTGTCTTCCCTCCAGGTAGTACCTCCACTTTTCCAAAGCCCAGACAACTGCAAGGCACTCTTGCTCGGTTGTGGAGTAGTTCCGTTCTGCTCCATTCAATGTCCGACTGGCGAACGCTAGCACTTCTTCAGTGCCAAGTCCAGTCTGTTGGACTAGGACAGCACCAAGTCCAACATCACTTGCATCAGTGTAAACAACAAAAGGGGAATCAAAGTTGGGATGACCTAAAATGGGAGGTGTGACGAGGTGTCGTTTCAGGGTTTCAAAGGATGTCTGGCACTCTGCCGTCCATAGGAATTTCACTCCTTTTCGCTTCAACGCGTTGAGGGGTTCTGCCACCTGGGAGAAGTTCGACACAAACCGATGGTACCATCCAGCCATCCCAAGGAACCGTTGAAGGGCCTTGAGTGTGGTTGGCACAGGAAAATCTTGTACCGCCTTGGTCTTTTCAGGATCCACATGAATGCCGTCGAAAGACACAATATGGCCAAGGAACTTCAGGGAAGTTTGGCAGAAGTTGCTCTTCTTCATATTCACGGTCAGACCAGCTTCTCTTAGCTTGTCCAACACTGCTTGAAGATCTTGAAAGTGTTGTTCTCTGTTCTGGGAGTAGATAATTATATCGTCCAGGTAGACGAAACAGATCTTCCCTTTGAGCTCACCTAACGCAATCTCCATCAGTCTTTGGAAAGTGGCAGGTGCATTCTTTAATCCAAAAGGCATCACCTTAAAGGAAAACAAGCCCTCAGCACAGACAAAAGCAGTCTTGTCCTTGCTTTCCTGGTCCATCTCAACTTGCCAATAACCACTATTGAGGTCAAGGGTAGTGAACACAACAGCGCCAGACAATGACTCCAGGATCTCGTGGATGGTAGGAAAAGGATAGGCATCAGTCTGGGAAACATTGTTGGTCTTCCTATAGTCCACACAAAATCTAAGACCACCAGCCTTTTTTGGGATGAGGACAACAGGAGCAGCCCAAGGAGAGGAGGAACGTTCTATTATATCTTGTGTTAACATATCATTAATGAGTCCCTTTTGGATGATTAGCTTCGCTGGGGACAAACGATATGGCTTTTGCTTGATCGGCATTTCCTGTGTAAGGAATATTTTGTGCTTCAGGAGCCCGGTGCGTCCTAGCCTTGAAGTACATACATCAGCATTATTCTGCAGCTGTTCCAACAGCCTTAACTCCTCTGGATGTTCCAGCTGAGCTCTTCTTACAGCCTGTAAAAGGAGATCGTCAGAAGGATTATCAAGGGTTAGTGGTAACGGAGCAACGGCAGAGAAGACTGCCACATTTGAACCCCAATCATGTAACTTCGTAGCTTCTGATTGGAAGAAATGCTTCTTGCTCGGATTGTATGGAAACCAGTAGCAATTGTGTGCGATATCAATCTGGACACCACTGAAGTACATGAAATCAATTCCCAACACGACAGGAAAAGCAAGGTTCTTGGTTTGTAGGATAACCGAAGGAATCATATAGGAGCGGTTACACAGGCGGAACTCTACCTCACTCCATCCAAGTGGTCGTTTAGCATCACCATCCGCCAGATAGAGTGGACCTTCTGTCCACGGCTTCAAGTTGTATTGCGGACCTTTAACCTCCTTCCACAGTTTCTCATTGAGCAGTGTGTAGGATGACCCGGTGTCCAGGATGGCTCTTCCTGTCCATGGGCCTATGGACAGGGGTAACACCAGTTGGTGCGGTATGAACTGAAAGGAAGGGGATGTCGATGGGGGGGCGTAGGCAGTGACTCTTGGGATTTCAGCTCTGGTTAAAGCACCCAGAGAAGGATGGTCATTCCTGCGAAGAGAGTTAGGTGTGTTGGCCTGTTGTGATTTGTGGTTTCTGGAAGGGTTTTCGTGATACGGTCTTGGACATGTAGCTGAAGAATGTCCCTTTTGGCTACATCTCCAACAGAACATGAGAGGGGTCATGGCTTGAGACTCTGGCTGTTGTTGATGGTCTGTCTTGGGTAACGGTTTGGATGTCTGTTTCTTTCTTTGGTCATATTGCTGTTGGCATTCTCTGTCCCTCTCAAACTGCTGTCCCAAGCGAACCAGTCCATCGACAGTGGTGACTCGTTCTCGGAGTTGACTGGCTAGTAGTGGGTTGATGTTCTTCAAAATCAATTTAATGACCTCTTCCTCCTCAATGCCAGGTTTCCACCTTCTGCACAGGGAGTGGTAACCGTATGCAAAGTCACGGATACCCTCTTTCTCGCTTTGCACTCGATTCCTGACTCTGTCTGCCAGCTCATCTGTGTAGTCCTCAGACAGAAATGCAGAGGAAAACTTGGCCTCAAAGTCAGCCCAGGAGGTAGTGGTGAGACGTGCCACATCCCACCAGTCTCGAGCTGTCCCATGCAACACATTCCTCAATGTGGCAAGGAGTTCTTCCTAAGCCAGGGATTGTGGGTTCAAGTCCCATCTGGGGTGCCATTTTTTATGTAACGGTTTTGACTTGAGGTTGTTTTTTATAGGGGTGCCAGGTAGGTTGTGCCTACCAGAGAAAACATTGGTTTCTCCTTTTAGTTTGGGAGGGAATGAGTCCCATCTGGTCCGTCAAGTCTACACCATTACAAAGGACTTATGTAAACGTCAGAAGGGAAATCAACTTTTCATAAACCCTTAAAACATTGAAAAGAACTTCAAAAACAACTATTATTTTGCGTGGGTTGTATTAGCAACATCAATGGATTACACACACATAATAATATAACACAATGAGTTCTGGTTCCTCCAGAAATGTCCTGTACCTCGGGCCTAAAAAGAGTCCAGCCCGGTAAAGGAGTTCAGTGAACTCAAGTGACTTTTGTCACGCAATGTTTGTCCGTTCATTCCGTGTAGCGTAAACCCAGTATTAAATCATACAATCAATATAACAATTTTACCACAGAACTTTAAAGCGTATCTGCTCTTACTAATTCCTCAACTACATCTAACTACATAAATCATCACCGTATACATCATATCAAAACAAATGAAATACCGTATACAAAAAAGGTGGTAGTCAGTCAGACAATCCAATCCGCCAACAGATCTCCAGCGGAGAAAGGCCACGAAGAATAGAGAGGAGTAGTCCACGGACGCAAAGAGTGGATCCGATCCTGGGTAAACTCTCTCAGGCTACAAAACACACGTTTAACAGCAACAAAACAACCGGAATAGAGAAGCTTCGGGAACACATCCTCAGTCACGTCTCCATCACAAACGCACTTTTGCGCAGCTGATGCTGGCTATTTAATTGGGAATTAAAGGGAAAGCACCCTATTGGAAGGAGAAGCACTGAGACGGCTCAAAATAATTCAGGGCCGTCACAACAGGTCTGATCATAGTAATACACATACAGGTCTGATCACATTACAGGTCTGATCATAGTAATACACATTACAGGTCTGATCATAGTAATACACATTACAGGTCTGATCATAGTAATACACATACAGGTCTGATCACATTAATACATATTACAGGTCTGATCATAGTAATACACATTACAGGTCTGATCATAGTAATACACATTACAGGTCTGATCATAATCACCTAATAATCCCCCGTTTACAATTGGCTCTTTCATCCCCTTCCTCTCCCCTGTAACTATTCCCCAAGTCGTTGCTTTAAATGAGAACGTGTTCTCAGTCAATTTACCTGGTAAAATTACGGATAATAAAAAAATTATATGAGAGTAATCTAATGAGGTGTAAATATTAATCCTGTAAATCCCTGGCTAATTTCATCACTCCTCCAGTAACCAGTCACAGGCTAATTTCATCACTCCTCCAGTAACCAGTCAGTGGATTTTTTTATCACTCCTCCAGTAACCAGTCAGTGGATTTTTTTATCACTCCTCCAGTAACCAGTCAGTGGATTTTTTTATCACACCTCCAGTAACCAGTCACTGGATTTTTTTATCACTCCTCCAGTAACCAGTCACTGGCTTATTTCATAATTCCTCCAGTAACCAGTCAGTGGTTTATTTCATCATTCCTCCAGTAACCAGTCACTGGCTTATTTCATCACTCCTCCAGTAACCATTCACTGGTTTATTTCATCATTCCTCCAGTAACCAGTCACTGGTTTATTTCATCATTCCTCCAGTAACCAGTCACTGGCATATTTCATCATTCCTCCAGTAACCAGTCACTGGCTTATTTCATCACTCCTCCAGTAACCAGTCACTGGTTTATTTCATCATTCCTCCAGTAACCAGTCACTGGCTTTTTTAAAATTTGTAACGGTTTTCTTCCTGGGAAGGAGAGGAGAACCAAAATGCAGCGTGGTTATTTATAAACATCTTTAATGAAAGATGAAAATGTAAACACTATACAAAATAAGAAAACGTGGAAAAACCGAAACAGTCCTAACTGGTGCAAAAAACAGAGACAGGAACAATCACCCACAAAATACCTATAGAATATGGCTGCCTAAATATGGTTCCCAATCAGAGACAACGATAAAGACCTGCCTCTGATTGAGAACCACTCCAGGCCACCATAGACTTACCTAGAACACTCAACTGAACACAACCCCATGGACTACAAAACCCCTAGACAAAACAAGACACATAAATCACCCATGTCACACCCTGGCCTAACCAACATAATAAAGAAAACACAGAATACTAAGGCCAGGGCATATCATTATCACTCCTCCAGTAACCAGTCACTGGATTATTTCATCACACTTCCAGTAACCGGTCACTGGCTTATTTCACCAGAGTACTTCCGGTAGCCAGCCCCTGACAGACCAGAGGACCTCCAGTAACCATTCCCTGACAGACCAGAGGACCTCCAGTAACCAGCCCCTGACAGACCAGAGTACCTCCAGTAGCCAGCCCCTGACAGACCAGAGTACCTCCAGTAACCATCCCCTTACAGACCAGAGGACCTCCAGTAGCCAGCCCCTTACAGACCAGAGGACCTCCTGTAGCCAGTTCCTGACAGACCAGAGTACCTCCTGTAGCCAGTTCCTGACAGACCAGAGTACCTCCAGTAGCCATCCCCTGACAGACCAGAGTACCTCCAGTAACCAGCCCCTGACAGACCAGAGGACCTCCAATAGCCAGCCCCTGACAGACCAGAGGACCTCCAGTAGCCAGCCCCTGACAGACCAGAGTACCTCCAGTAACCAGCCCCTGACAGACCAGAGGACCTCCAGTAACCAGCCCCTTACAGACCAGAGGACCTCCAGTAACCAGCCCCTTACAGACCAGAGGACCTCAGTAGCCAGCCCCTTACAGACCAGAGGACCTCCAGTAGCCAGCCCCTGACAGACCAGAGTACCTCCAGTAACCCGTTTCTGACAGACCGGAGGACCTGGTCTGCTTCACAAAATTCTTAACTTACAAATGTTTTCTTATTGTACAACATTGAAATTGTAACAAAGTGAAAGCAGAGGGCTGGATTTATTTCAGTGCAATTAACCCAGATGTGAACACAGATTAGAACTCTAGTGGCCGTAAAATGACATTTATTTCAAGTGCTCTTACAATGAAGAAATTGTTCCATGAGTTTACCTTTCAAGTACAGAACATTTTGCCCTTTTGACATCTGGAGACGACCTGGTTTATTACCATGGAAACGCCTGTAGAGCTAGGTGTGGTTCCTATCAGATGTCTCATATTCAATACTAAGCACACATTTCCAGTCAGCGGTTGTGCTGTGGTTAGGAAGATACAGTATAGGAACAGGACAGAGGTCATGTGAGAGAGAACAGGGGGCTGTGGTTAGGAAGATACAGTATAGGAACAGGACAGAGGTCATGTGAGAGAGAACAGTGGGCTGTGGTTAGGAAGATACAGTATAGGAACAGGACAGAGGTCATGTGAGAGAGAACAGGGGGCTGTGGTTAGGAAGATACAGTATAGGAACAGGACAGAGGTCATGTGAGAGAGAACAGTGGGCTGTGGTTAGGAAGATACAGTATAGGAACAGGACAGAGGTCATGTGAGAGAGAACAGTGGGCTGTGGTTAGGAAGATACAGTATAGGAACAGGACAGAGGTCATGTGAGAGAGAACAGTGGGCTGTGGTTTGGAAGATACAGTATAGGAACAGGACAGAGATCATGTGAGAGAGAACAGTGGGCTGTGGATAGGAAGATACAGTATAGGAACAGGACAGAGGTCATGTGAGAGAGAACAGTGGGCTGTGGTTAGGAAGATACAGTATAGGAACAGGACAGAGGTCATGTGAGAGAGAACAGTGGGCTGTGGTTAGGAAGATACAGTATAGGAACAGGACAGAGGTCATGTGAGAGAGAACAGTGGGCTGTGATGGTGCAGACAGCGAAGATATAAACTCCACCTCTGGGGTTATCTTTTAACACATAATTTGTTCATCTGAGGGATCCCGAGTGACGCAGCCGTCTAAGACACTACATCTCAGTGCTTGAGGCATCACTACAGACACCCTGGTTCGAATCCGGGCTGTATCATAACCGGCTGCGATTGGGAGACCCATAGAGCGGCTCACAATTGGCCCGGCGTCATCCGGGTTTGGCCAGGGTAGGCCGTCAATTGGCCCGGTGTCGTCCGGGTTTGGCCGGGGTAGGCCGTCAATTGGCCCGGCGTCGTCCGGGTTTGGCCGGGGTAGGCCGTCAATTGGCCCGGCGTCGTCCGGGTTTGGCCAGGGTAGGTCGTCATTGTAAAATAAGAATTTGTTCTTAACTGACTTTCTGGTTAAATAAAATATATATATAAACATCTGTATAATGTAGAAAGGTACATTCCTCAGATGTTTAACCTTAGTTAAACTGTCAAATACACAGGTTCTATATTCTGCAGCAGTGCTTCTATCAACATAACCAATAACTAAGGATCCTGAAATTATAGGTGGATAGATGTTATCATCACAAATTACTATATTTCATTTAGTACCTTTCAGATCACCTCATCAACAGAATGAGTATATTTCATTTAGTACCTTTCAGATCACCTCATCAACAGAATGAGTATATTTCATTTAGTACCTTTTAGTTCACCTCATCAACAGAATGAGTATATTTCATTTAGTACCTTTCAGATCACCTCATCAACAGAATGAGTATATTTCATTTAGTATCTTTCAAATCACCTCATCAACAGAATGAGTATATTTCATTTAGTACCTTTTAGTTCACCTCATCAACAGAATGAGTATATTTCATTTAGTACCTTTCAGATCACCTCATCAACAGAATGAGTATATTTCATTTAGTACCTTTTAGTTCACCTCATCAACAGAATGAGTATATTTCATTTAGTACCTTTCAGATCACCTCATCAACAGAATGAGTATATTTCATTTAGTATCTTTCAGTTCACCTCATCAACAGAATCAGTATATTTAATTTAGTATCTTTCAGTTCACCTCATCAACAGAATGAGTATATTTCATTTAGTATCTTTCAAATCACCTCATCAACAGAATGAGTATATTTAATTTAGTATATTTTAGTTCACCTCATCAACAGATGTGTTATAATAAAGTTGAACATGATCAAGTCAAACAGAATCCATAGAACTCAATGTCAATAGAGAGGCATTGGAGCTGTGATCTCTGATCACTGATTCAGACCGTATAGTTTACAAGGGCATTGGAGCATTTATGCTTCTAGTTGTCTGAGGATTTTTTACCTCGAAAATTAAAATCAGATCAGAACTGAATGAATAACTAGACAATCTCCCTCATAGTAATATTGATCATGCCAAATCAGTGAGTAATGAGGGTAACTCAGGTACATGGATTTAATCTGTAACTGACTAGAGAACACTGTGTAGTGTAGTATAGTGTAGTGTAGTGTAGTGTAGTGTTGGGCTGAGGCTGTGAGGATTCCATCCACTGAGAGACTGTGTGATGTGTCCAGGTGACTTTAATAGCATTAGGAGTGGAGACCATAGAGCTATAATCTAAAGAGAAGAGACTCCCACTCTTCTCTTTCATGTTCATCCTGTTGGATTGTTCGAGATGTCAGTCTGGCTGAAAGACTGCCATCAATGTACTGGTTCCCCTGACAGTCACGCAGCGCGGAGCTCACCACTGTACCTGTCTGCATTAGAACGGTGTGTTGCGCTGGTTAAGGATGCCTTGATTTATCAACTATAAAATACATATATAAAGTTATTCTGACAGGTTCAATCCAATTAATTAAATCGATTACAAATAAATAGGACCAGATGTAGTGATCCGGTGATTAGGGTAGAGCAAAAAATAGAAAATAGTAAAATATGTCGTTTTTATTTATTTAAAGAAATATTAAGGTTTGTGTGAACGAACTTATTAATAACAGTTAACGTTGGCGAAACTATGAAGACTACTCTGAATCTAATGAACAGAATAAACCCAGAATATATGAGGTTTTTTGTGTGTGTGTGTGTGTGTGTGTGTGTGTGTGTGTGTGTGTGTGTGTGTGTGTGTGTGTGTGTGTGTGTGTGTGTGTGTGTGTGTGTGTGTGTGTGTGTGTGTGTGTGGCACATAAGGTTGGGATTATCGATGAGTGACACCATGCGACATGCGTGTGTGGTTGAAGTCCATCTGTTTCTCGGAACAGCATCCAGAGTGAATACATTATTATTCCTGTGGAAGAGGGGCTGCTGCTTTTAGCATTAAGGGGCAAACAGTTTCCGCCTGAACGTGTTAACCTACTATTCTCCCGGTGTGAGCGCGCGCGGCGAAGTGGTAATAAGACTTTAACAAGGCTAATAAATCAGTTAACGGAGAACACCCTTTATTGCCCTGACCACGTGCCATTGTTTGCCAAGAGTCACATTTCCACCAGGTTAAATACACTTTCCATGGTAATACTACATGCAGATATATTATAGACATTGTCATACAACATTTTACAGAATGAGGAGAATATCTCAATTTAAAACATACCTCTGAAACGCATAAGGTGAAGGTAACGTTTTAGAGAATGTCCTCTGGTTACATTTATTGCTAATAAAAAAAAATACAAAATTAGTATTTAATTATTATTATTATTATAATTATAACCAGGTTATTGCTGCTACTGTATTTACTATTTGTATTCTAATTGTTCTTTATTATTTTGAGTGATTCTCACCCTTTATATATTTAATTTTAAAATGTATTTTTTCAACGTCTCTGTCATCTCCATCAGGAGATATTCCCCGCGTGCAATCTGCTCCATCTCTCGCCAGCACATTTCCAGCAGGTTATCACAATCACCGTTCGTCCTATTTCTGATGTGTTCCGCTGATTACCATCAGTGCCCTCAGATATCCCAGACTGATCATCGCGCTGCAATATCCACTCTGAGCCATCTGGAGCAGATCATATCGCTGACTCCGGCTCAGTCCCCAAGTATTCAATCTACACAACCCTTTCAAGCACCACGAAGACGAGATGGTTGGTTTCAAACCGAGTAACAGCGACCCCACATAGGTGAGTCCACGTGGTGCTCTGAAAGTGTTCGGTTCGGGTGACAGAAGTGTCATCCTCTGCAGATGGAATAACAACCACGGATGGCCCGTCTAGCGATATCAGCAGGCCAACAGATATTTATGCAGTCCGAGATTGAAAACGATGTATTGTTTGTATTTCAGTGTTTTGATTTAAACAGCCTATCCAACGTTACTTGTTCTAGCGCACATTTAGGCCTAGTTTTGTAGACAAAAAAAATGGATTTATCTGTGTACACAAAAAAACGATGTTTGTGATATGAGTGATAATTCGGCTTTCTCTTTAGTTCTATTATAGTCCTTATTGATCAGTAGGCAGGTTCACATTGACCCAGGTTTATGCGACAAAAGCAATGTCCCAACAACAACAAATATTGTGACATGTGTAATGGTAACTGCAGATATAGGATAGATTTTCTAAAGATCGACAACATTTGCATCCGTTCAACAGGGGTGGAATTTTATTTCGAAGAACTTTCCTTATTGCGGCAAATGATGACGGAAACGGTGTTTGTCGAATATGATTGCGGAATCTTTTTTAAGGTACGCGGGGCGCGTGATGTCACCGCATAACTATAAAGCTCCACTCCGCATTTAATTATAAATATCTACTGCTTGCAAAATATTTTTAAACAACAATAAAAAATCATGTTTATTTGCAGGATAATGATTGTCCTGACTTTCAAGAATGCCTGAACAGCTTCGTCTTGCTTTTCTGGTTGACTGGCAAGTTTTACCTTCCAATTATATCAAATCTTCAGGAGTGTAAGTTTCACCATGGTGCGGACGGTGGCGATACGTTGGCACATGTGAATTATTAGAATATATGGCAAATATTAGTAAATTACGGCATTATTCTAATAATGCTGACCTTCCCGTTCTGAGATGTTAAACAGACAGGTGGGAAAGCATACAGGCTGCCGACAATGTAGCAGTGCGCCATTTGCCTAAACGTGTAATGTAAACACTTCAACCACAAAATGTGTATTCGACACTGTAGGGTTCTGCAAAAAAAATATTTATTTTTTTAGGTGTGACGTCATTGTGGCCCGCCGTTTTTATCGACACATAATAGTTACATGGAAACGCACCTATCAGGAAATTGTCGCGTCTATTTTCTATGCGAACTTTCTAAATATCGAACAAAAATACACTGGACAAGTTAATGGAAACATAGCTAGTGACATGTAGTCAAAGTGCCGTTTGACTTAATAGTTTCCTCTAAAGTGATGTCCAAGTACATTCAAAATTTTGTTTACAGACTTTGAAGATATTATAACATGTATATGAATGCATTGTCTTATTAGCCCAGTGAAACGTATGTCATTTAAAACGCCCAACTGTTAGTAGTGATACAGTTTGTTTCAGTTGTCTTCTGGTTTTTAGGGTCCAACTGAATAATAACTAAGTGGGCTGCATCTTGTAACAAACAACTACCTATCTGTCACAAACAACTACCTATCTGTTACAAACAACTACCTATCTGTTACAAACAACTACCTATCTGTTACAAACAACTACCTATCTGTAACAAACAACTACCTATCTGTTACAAACAACTACCTATCTGTTACAAACAACTACCTATCTGTTACAAACAACTACCTATCTGTTACAAACAACTACCTATCTGTTACAAACAACTACCTATCTGTTACAAACAACTACCTATCTGTTACACTCAACTACCTATCTGTTACAAACAACTACCTATATGTTACAAACAACTACCTATCTGTTACAAACAACTACCTATCTGTTACAAACAACTACCTATCTGTTACAAACAACTACCTATCTGTTACAAACAACTACCTATCTGTTACAAACAACTACCTATCTGTTACAAACAACTACCTATCTGTTACAAACAACTACCTATCTGTTACAAACAACTACCTATCTGTTACAAACAACTACCTATCTGTTACAAACAACTACCTATCTGCTTTAAGTTGGTCTGATAGAAAACACTAAGCCCCCATCAACACACACGCAGACAAGCACACACACAAAAAGAACGTGAAGGGGGTGGGGTGGCTAAAAACAGAATGAAGGTTAAGCATTTTCTATAAGCACCAGCAGAGCTGAATTTCAATTAGTGACAACATTTACAAGCTTGCGTAAGATGACAGACACTGTGTGTCAATCCACTTCGCTATAGCCTAACAAAGTTTCTGTTCTTCATCCATCCCAAAGCTATATAATAATACTACCATGACATGACACACTATCATAACGCCTTAGGGAATTGTACCTGTGGCCGACTGACCGTTATTTCAATCAACTTATGATTTTAGCTTTTATTCTAAATGATCGACAACATCCCCGTTCCATGTCTCATGTCATTTTCCACGTTCATCAATTCGGAGATTGGACAGCATAATCACATAATATAAATTACAAATAGAAAATAGAATAAGCTCAATAAAATAGCATACTCCCAAATAGCCTATAGACATACAAAATGTCTAAATGAGAGAGTAAATGTCCTGATAAGTCCTATAGAACAAGTCCACCATTTCCCCCCTGTACTGTTCTGTGTTAATGACAGTTGAACGTATTCAGGAAGTTCCCTGCTCCTTGTGCTTTATCCCACTATGTTGGACAGCTGTAAAATCGTGTAGACAGGTTGTCATACAACAATCAAAGCTTCAGTGAATGGACTGTAATGCTAAACATTTAACATACAATACTCCCAACACTGGGACAGCGGCCCAGCCAATGCTCTAGCCACATGCTCCGGCGAGGAGGAGCTTGCAGCTCAAGTGGGATGCCAATCAAAGCATAAACTTCAAATTGTATCTGAGAGATCAGGCTGAGACCTGGGGGCAGGCACATCAGTTGGAGCTCAATTGTTGATGTGATCACATCCAACGGTCTTGCAGCGAAAGAGAGCAGCTGAGATTTAAAGAATAGCAGAAGAACCATTGTGACCTATTGCTGCTGTGCTTCCTGGCCACTTTCTCTTTGACTTCTTTACGCTTCGGTCTCGTGTTCCGACGTGTTTTGGCATACGACTCGGCGGAGAGGATGTCTTTCCCCCAGTTGGGCTACCCTCAGTACTTAAGTGCCTCCCAAGCGGTGTACGGCGGGGATCGCCCGGGGGTCCTGACTCCGTCGTCCCGGGGAGGGAGTTCTGAGTTAGCGGGAAACCAGTCGGCTGCTGCGGCTGCAGTCACCTCGGTGTTGGGCATGTACGCAAACCCCTACACTGCACACAACTACAGCGCATTCCTGCCTTACAGCAGCGCAGACCTGGCTCTGTTCTCTCAAATGGTAAGGGCTGTTTCTATACTTCTGGTGTTGTATTATAGTGGTCTGTATGGTATTGCTTTACGTCAAGTGTGTCACTTATTTTGCCTGGAAAAAGCACGTGAAAAGACGGCTGAGAACTATTCAATCTGCGGTTTCTTTGCAAGTTGCATATACTCGCGCTCTCCGAAAGTTTGTTAATAAGAAATGACAATGCATCTATAACTTTTATCTACACGTCTTAAATATTGGAGTAATATTCATTATTCGTATAACTACTTTGGAAGTGTATTAGTCGTTTGAAGTGGGAGTTTGTTCCAGCTGCATTCAAAGAAATGTTGTTCGATCTAGATGAGCCAAAAACCGGTGTGCCGTTCGGTTTGAGGGAGAAGTTATTTAGTATAAAAGAGCGTTTTGGTCTAGATAATGGTGCTTGTAACACAAATTATATAGTTTAGTTGATTTTAATTATTATAGCATTGGTCCTCGGCTTCTGAAATTTCACTAAAGACAGCTATTCGTTTTGGTGAATCGAAACAACAAAGGCCTTTGCATGAATTTGTCACGCACACAAATCATTTAACTGTTAGGATAAAATAGTAGCTATATAAACAAAACCATTACGTCAAAACGTAGTCCAGGCCTCGACAATGACCTAGACATTATATTATAATTTTGTCTCGCAACATAGTTCTACTTTGTTGTATTCATTTTGAGGAAAATTATTTGAGGATAAGACGTACGTATTTCTAAAATATATATTTTTAAGGTTTATATCCTGACATGGAAAAATAACCATTTACAGATACTTTACAACAAAATGCAGTTCATCGCTACAGCACCCGGTCACACGAATGCAGCGTGTCCAGGCCTTCTTTAACAGACATCACAGTTGCACCTTCTGCATCAAATAAATCATTTACAATCATGTTGACATTGACATTTTATACTGGCCTACAAAATACACTTCATTTAACAATTGCAAAACTTACTTCCATCTGTATTTGATACAGAAATAGTATTTCTTAAATAACAATAGGAACAGACTAGGCCGCAGTGGCAACTGACACCATTTCGGTCAAATGCATTAAAAGTAGTTCTACTCACCTCAGTAATTAAAACGCGAAAACGTATCATGAATATATCTGTGTGTATAGCTATACTCTTAAATATATAGGCTTAAATATAATACATCAGTTATGAGTATTATAGTTTTCGGAACTTTTGGACGTTATTGAAGGACATTATCCCAAACTGTAATTCACATAAACGAGTTACAGGGATATCCAAGCGAGTAGGCCCATTTTTAAATGCTATTCATGTCGAAATATATGCGTGGTATTAGGCATTTATAGAAATTCACGTGTTTCTAAGCAACATATTAACCAATCCTGTGGCGTTGTTCATCCTTCCAGGGCTCCCAGTACGAGCTGAAGGATAGTCCTGGCGTGCACCCCGGCAGCTTCGCGGCCCACACCTCGCCAGCTTTCTACCCTTACGGTCAGTTCCAGTACGGGGACCCGGCCAGGCCCAAGAACGCGACCCGGGAGAGTACCAGCACGCTGAAGGCCTGGCTCAATGAGCACAGGAAGAACCCCTACCCCACCAAGGGAGAGAAGATCATGTTGGCCATCATTACTAAGATGACCCTGACGCAGGTGTCCACCTGGTTCGCTAACGCCAGAAGGAGGTTGAAGAAGGAGAACAAGGTGACGTGGGGAGCCAGGAGTAAAGAGGACGAGGATGGAAACATCTTCGGCTCCGACAACGAGGGAGACGCGGAGAAGAACGATGACGAGGAGGAGATCGATCTAGAGAGCATCGATATAGACAAGATAGACGACAACGATGGAGATCAGAGCAATGAGGAGGACGATGATAAACCGGAGGGCAGAGAGCGAAACCGAGAACTGGACAGTCTGGAGAAACGGCGGGCCTTCGCTCTGCAGCACGAGGCCTTCGACAAATCTAAGAACTCAATTTCCTCCGGGAAGGAACTTTCTGATAGCAACAGCAACACCAGAGTTGTGTCCCCGGACAGACAGGGAAGTTTTCAGCTCCCAGTGAACAATAAGCCTAAAATCTGGTCGTTAGCTGAGACGGCTACCAGTCCTGATAGTTCTGTCAAGTCCACCTCTCCCTCCGGCCCTACCGGTCACACCCCGCCTCAGATGCAACACCCAGCCTTCCTGCCCTCTCACGGACTATACACCTGTCAGATAGGCAAGTTCCATAACTGGACCAACGGAGCTTTCCTGGGGCAGAACTCTCTGCTCAATGTCCGGTCGTTTCTAGGAGTTAATCAGCACCATCATCATAACCTCCACTTACAGACCCAGCTGCAGCAGCAGCAGGCCTCGGTGTTGGTGTCGCCTGGAGCCTCGCCACAACTCAGCCCCAAGCACATAGGTAGGTCTGCACCAGTTATGATCGTATGCCCAAAGCTTTATTTACTGCTATATTTGGGAAGCAAAAATCATAGAAAATACTGTTAATGTAAAATGCATAGCCTATCAATTGTATTTTGTCCAAAAGTGCTTTTAAAACGACTAAAATTTCTACTCACACACACACACACACACACACACACACACACACACACACACACACACACACACACACACACACACACACACACATTATTTGTTATAGTAATGATCATAATAATAATAACAATGACACAGAAGCATTATGTTATTACTTAGGTATTTAATTAAAATAAAATATATTTTTTGGTAATTTTGTAATGAGTTGAATCTTTTCATTTCAGACCGTGAAAACGTTGTAAGAAGTGCCTCTCCTCCAACGCAATCTCTGAAGTCCTCATTCAGACCCCTTCATGATGGGTAAGACGCTGTTTGAATGATTGGCTAAATGCAGTTGGGCTAAATTATAACAATAAGACTGATATTCTAATATTGTAATATCAAATGGTTTCCTCCAAAATGGTGCCATTCTGCTGTCTGTTGTGGTTAGGCTCTTAGAAGGTATAGGGAGGGACTGGTTTCTTGGTGGACAGATGTGAGAGATTGGTCTGGCTTCTAAAAAAGAGTTGTTCTTCCCCGGGTGACACGGGGTTTCGGCTCCAGCCCCCCAACCCCCCTCCTAATTCCCTCCCTCTGGAGGCTGACTACTTATCAAGTCCCCCGTAAAACGGGACCTGTCTGGGGCTCGGCTTCCCTAAAGACCCCGGGGAGCAGCCCGGCCCTGGGGAGCGTTCTAGCAGAAGACTTCTCCCCGTCTGGAGTGCTAACATTTACACAGACCCTCTTTCTTCCCACTGTTAGCACTAGGCCGCTGCTGGCAGTACCATCCTCAAATGACGGCCTGTTTGTGTGTGTGGTTTGGCATGCATTATACACACGTGGAATTAATCATTCGTGTCATAAATGATATGCTTTAAATACAAGTTCCTGATATAGGTAAAACGCGTCGACAGGAACACTTGAAGAGATATAGAATCCTAGATGACATGTTCTGTATGTTGACCCAGTGGCTAGGCTACTTGAAAATAATATTATATTGTATAGAAAAACGGTTCTGTCTTTTCATTGTTCTCTTCGTCCTCCTCTGTGCTCTTTCAGCCCCAGGACTCAGCAAGAAGCCCCGCAGCTGGTTCTAACGGCCCTCTCCTCGGCTTGATCAAGACATTCTGCCCTGGGGAAAAAAAGACTTTACGCACTCAGAAAAGGACAATGAGAAATAACTTAATTCACCGTAGCATTCAGAGCAAATGGCTAATTTGATATAAACTCCTGTGGCAGGATCTCGTCTATTGTTGTAAATAATGGCGCCTGTTATTCCCTGCTCTGTACCCTGGGACGTTTGGTAGGCTTTTCCTTCTGTCTTTCTTCTGGTCTGTACATACAGTGATTTACATGTGTAAATAGCGCGTTGACGACATTTGTCCAGATCGTATATTTTGTCTAATAAACTAAATGAAATTATCGAGAAATCAGAATATAGATCTTTTGTTTTTTGTATTTTCTTGATCAAACATCTCTGACACGGTGACATATTTAGAGAACAGGGGACGCTCTCTGTTGCACAATATTATTAAACAATTTGCTTCAACCTAGTAGATTATTATCAGTATAATTATTATTACTATTATTATTGTTATTATTATTATTGTTAGTGTTATTATTATTATTATTATTATTATTAGTAGTAGTAGTATTACTACACACATCCGTCAGGGTAAATGGCTTATCATAACTAACGCTAAGACGTTTCATTCCAATGTAATCATTAGCAGCTGAGAGGAACCCGCCTTGCACCGCGTCCCCTGTTAGAGAGAGGGCAGAGCGGGTAAAGCAGCGGATAATACCGACCCTCTCATCTAATGTTATTCCACTTTCTCCAGTTAAATGGGGAGGGAGCGTCGACGCATTGAGGTGCTAATAACCGGCCAGATGGTTGCTGGTGCCGAGAAATGGACAGAAGCAGCTGGGAGCATCATTAAGTAATAATGTGGGAACGCCCTGCCCAAACAAAATCAAATGGTTAAAATCTAATCTGTCAGAAAGACAAGTCGATTCGGTAATATATTATTAATAGTGAGAGGTTAGCGGTCAGGTGACGTTGTTAGCAGGGTTACTAACTGTGTTGGGGTCCGGCCAGCTACATGTGATCGGAAAAGTTATAGGGATGGCTATTGGGACTGAAGGAAGCTCATTCTATTGAATCACTTTAATAATAGCTTCATGATGAGGAAGAACTGCAAGGATTATGGTGATGTCATTTGAAGTGTAACATTGTTTTCGTTATTGGGATGAACGGTGGTAATGTGGGTCCACAACGATCAGACTTCTATACAGAATTAGAACGATATCTTAGGCCTACATTAAACACGATAATATTAACAGGTTTCATTCAAATTAAAACAACTATTAACCAAATATAAACAAATAATAGCCACCTAAAACTGATTTTATAACAATTACATTTCATGTTACATATTTTGTGGGTATAACGCAATGTCAACATCCCTATTGAAAATTGTTAAATTGAATATTTTATTGTAGTATTTGTAATAGACGAATAAATGTTGTATTCGCTGTTTGGAGGTATGGCAGGCTGAACGTGTGGGCTGGCTCGGTGCCTGTCTATTGTTGTATCACAGCGACCTCTATAGGCTTCAGTACATTTACAGATAAATAATATAGACAAAGTCAAAAGATTTTCACTTTAAACTCTAGAAACACTTGACAACTTGGAACTTTTTACAACTTCGAATAAGCGACCAAAGTTAGCCTAGAATATGAGTCAAAAGATTATATGTTATTTGCTCCCAAGTGGCGCAGCGGTTTACGGCACTGCATCTCAGTACACTACAGACACATTGGTTCGATTCCAGGCTGTATCACAACCGGCCGTGATTAGGAATCCCATAGTGTAGCGCACAATTGGCCCAGCGTCGTCCGGGTTAGGGTTTGCCCGGGGTAGGCCCATATTGTAAATAATAATTTATTTTCTTAACTGACTTTCCTAGTTAAATAAAGGTTAAATAAAATAAACTATCTCACAGTGTGTGTGGTCAGATAAAGTTTATAATATAATTACTCTTAGAAGATTGGAAACATATGTTCTATATACACTTTAAACCATAACCGTTTTCCCCTGCCCCGTTGCTTGTGAGGGTCAAATCATTTCCATTCAGTGTTAACAAAGGCTATTTAAAATACTTGTTTTCTAATCATTTTACAAAGTCTAAAGATTGGTGTTGTTCAATATTAGTAAACTTGAGATATTATTTCGTAATGAAAACTTATTTGAGTATTTTTTCCAGAGAGCAAGGCAGAGTGATGGAGGTCTAACAGAATTTAATTAATCAAATTAAGATCTAGGCCACCTCAGTGCGCACTGCAGCAGTCTCCACCGTGTTAATTCAGGGGTCAAAGTGGCTTTATTTTTCAGTAAACGTTGACTTCTCTCAAGGAGAGGAACATTTATGCGCATAAATTTGTGACATTTTGATGGCAGTTCGCTAAACAGTTACGCCGTTAAAAGCCTGTTAGAAAATTAACCAGGTCAGAGGGTGGTAAAGGCAGGAGAGGGTCAGATGTGTTTGTTGTGCCTTCTGTCAAAAACACAATTAATTATATTATCAGCAACTTTGTTTAGCTATACACAGAGCTCAGCCATCTCTCAGATCTCCATCGGTAGGTTAATTCATGTATGGATTTGGGGATGATGATTACTTCTGTAAGATCACGCGCCATGAAGTTTCAATCGCCCTTGTAAATTACTATGAAGGAAAAAAGGAAAATCAACCCAGTCAAGGCACAACATGAAACGCAGAAATAAAAAAGTACTTATAATAAAATGAACCAGATAATGTCTGAATAAACAACATGCCTCAGTGTTTAAATGCGCTGATATATTCAGATGGACAAAAGACAGCCCTTCCCGGAAGTCAAGGCAGGTGCGCGGAATGTTATCTTTTACTCGACATTCGCACGTCACATCTTCTCACGAGCCTTTTGTAGTTGAAATGAAATAACCCCCCCGGTGTCTGGTTTCTGGGTTTTGTAGCGAAGCACCTTGAGGTTTGCAGCGCCGCTAGCTGCAGCCTGCCATTATATTACGTTTCCCTAATATATACAACAACACAAATCATTTAGCGGTGGATGTACAGTTGATTGTTTAATGAGTAATAAAGCGGCTAGGAGCCTATAATTAGGCTGTCACTGTGAGCTGGTCCTCCCAGCGCCCCGGGCCACAGCGGAGAGAGACGCCATTAACACTCCAAACAAATACATTTAAGACAGCGTAGAGATAAACTGTAGAGGTGGTTCGATGTTAATGCTAAGGAAAGTTATCTAATATTTACCGCCTGTTATTTAGTGGCCAACAAGTGTAAACAACAACACAAAAACAACAGCCCATGGTATAATAAAGTAACAACAATTATTATTAGTTTAATGACAGAAATTATTATAATAATGAGCAGAATGGGCAATTACCTTTTCCAATGAATTAAAGTGAAATACAGTTTAATATATTATTGATTTAATGGTTGCTCATGTGATAAAACACAGAAATCTAGAAAAAATTACATGTATTAAAAGATTTAAAATGAATTTGACTTTTAATCGTTCCTATTAACAAAATAGAAGTTACATAGATTTTAATAATGAATACATAAACATTAGATGCCAATGCAAATTGGCACTAAATTGCTGCTATTTTGAGGAAGAACATTGGACATATGGGAATCCAGAAAGTGTACAATATTCTAACACAATATGTTGTTGACACTCATGTTATTATTTACCCAGGCCTAACACGGTCTAACCCTAACCCTAACCCGGTCTAACCCGGTCTAACCTTAACCCTGTCTAACCCTAACCCTGTTAACTCTCATATTATTATTTAACTAGGCAAGTTAGTTCAGAACACATCCTTATTTACCCCGGCCTAACCTGGCCTAACCCTAACCCGGACAGCGCTGGGACACATATTTTCCATGTCGTCTCGGGCCGTGGTCCCACACCATACTATGCCTTTTGTTGCTGAACACCAACAGTGACCCTTTGCTGCCTGAAATCTGACACAATGTAGCAATCCATTTACTTTGCTGTAGAGTTGTGTCTTGTGTGTGAGTGTGGGTGAGCAGAGAGGAGACACCGCTGAGGGAAAGTTTATCACTGTCTTGTCTTTTGGCAGGAGCAGCCTATTCACCCAGCCCTCTGCTTTACAACACAGTTGTCTCTGCCTCTTTCATCCAGAGATGTCTGTTGTCTTTCTGAAGATGCCTTAATCCAATCATCTCCATAGTGAGAGAGAGCTGGCTGAATACCTCCTGTAGTTTGGCCCAGCTGGGAGCGACAAGTCAGTCAGTAGCAACACTACAACAATGTCCCAACACCGTGTTCAGCTGACTACTCTGCTGCTCCTTGTTTCAGGAACACAATGGGTTGAATGGGACGGATGGCATGGTCACAGGCCTTTCTTTCCAAGAGGAACAGGTCGGTATCAAACACGCCACAGGAAGAGACTGGGTTGGTGGGGGCTGGATGGGACTGGGTTGGTGGGGGCTGGATGGGATTGGGTTGGTGGGGGCTGGATGAAACTGGGTTGGTGGGGGCTGGATGGGACTGGGTTGGTGGGGGCTGGATGGGACTGGGTTGGTGGGGGCTGGATGAGACTGGGTTGGTGGGGGTTGGATGAGACTGGGTTGGTGGGGGCTGGATGAGACTGGGTTGGTGGGGGCTGGATGAGACTGGGTTGGTCGGGGGCTGGATGGGACTGGGTTGGTGGGGGCTGGATGGGACTGGGTTGGTGGGGGCTGGTGGGACTGGGTGGGGGCTGGATGAGACTGGGTTGGTGGGGGCTGGATGAGACTGGGTTGGTGGGGGCTGGATGGGACTGGGTTGGTGGGGGCTGGATGAGACTGGGTTGGTGGGGGCTGGATGAGACTGGGTTGGTGGGGGCTGGATGAGACTGGGTTTGTGAGGACTGGATAGCTGTGTTGGAGGGGCTTAGTTGTTTGGTTGGTTGGAGGGGGCTGCATGGTTCTTGTGGAGGGGGGAGGGGGCTGGATAGCTGGGTTAGAGGGGGCTGAGAATAGGTTGGGGCCTGAGACACATGGCTCTCTCACAAATAGCAACAACGGCTTGGCAGCTGCTGGTGATTCGCTCTCAAGCCCTGCTGACCAGGCCAGAACAGGCCAGAGCAGGCCAAAGCAGGCCAGAACAGGCCAGAGCAGGCCAGAACAGGACAGAGCAGGCCAGAACAGGCCAGAGGAGAACGTGGAGGTAGACACTTTCTGGCTAATAAAAAAATAGAGTCAAAACAGATGGCCAGATATACTGAGGGCTCATTAGAGTCAAAACACCCCCCAAATATACTGAGGGCTCATTAGGGTCAAAACACCCCCCAAATATACTGAGGGCTAATTAGGGTCAAAACACCCCCCAAATTTACTGAGGGATCATTAGAGTCAAAACACCCCCCAAATATACTGAGGGCTCATTAGGGTCAAAGCACCCCCCAAATATATTGAGGGCTCATTAGGGTCAAAACACTCCCCAAATATACTGAGGGATCATTAGAGTCAAAACACCCCCCAAATATACTGAGGGCTCATTAGAGTCAAAACACTCCCCAAATATACTGAGGGATCATTAGAGTCAAAACACCAACCAAATATACTGAGGGATCATTAGAGTCAAAACACCCCCCAAAATACTGAGGGCTCATTAGAGTCAAAACAGCCCCCAAATATACGGAGGGATCATTAGGGTCAAAACAAACGTCCAGATATACTGAGGGCTCATTAGAGTCAAAACAGCCCCCAAATATACTGAGGCTTCATTAGGGCCAAAACACTCGGCCAGGTATACTGAGGGATCATTAGAGTCAAAACAAACGTCCAGATATACTGAGGGCTCATTAGGGTCAAAACACTCCCAATAAACTGAGGGCTCATAAGGGTAAAAAAACAAAAAACACGGCCAGACATACTGGGTGCTCATTAAGTTCAAATCATACTGCCAGATATACTGAGGGCTCATTAAAATGAAAACACAGCCCAGATATACTGGGGACTCATTAGGGTCAAAACACACTTGAGATATACTGAGGGCTCATTACGGTCAAAGCAGCCTTCAAATATACTGAGGGCTCATTAGGGTCAAGACACACCCCAGATATACTGAGGCCTCATTAGGGCCAAAACACACAGCCAGATATACTGAGGGCTCATTGGGTACAAAACACACCTCAGAAATACTGAAGGCTCGTTAAGGTCAAAACACACCCCAGAAATACTGAAGGCTTGTTATGGTCAAAACACACCCCAGAAATACTGAAGGCTCATTAGGGTCAAAACACACCCCAGAAATACTGAACGCTCGTTAAGATCAAAACACACCCCAGATATACTGAAGGCTTACTAGGGTCAAGACATTTCCCAAATATACTGAAGGCTCAATAGAATCAAAACATCCCAAACCTATTTAGGATTCGCCTATTTTTTTTCAATATTCCCCTAAAATGACAAACCCAAATCTAACTTCCTGTAGCTCAGGACCGGAAGCAATGATATGCATATTATTGGTATCATTTGAAAGGAAACACTTTGAAGTTTATGTAAATGTGAAATGAATGTAGGAGAATATAACACATTAGATCAGGTAAAAGATAATACAAAGAAAAAAACAGGCCGTTTTTTTGTACCATCTTTGAAATGCAAGAGAAAGGCCGTAATGTATTTTTCCAGCCCAGACGCAATGTAGATTTTGGCCACTAGATGGCAGCAGTGTATGTGCAATGTTTTAGACTGATCCAATGAACCATTGCATTACTGTTCAACATGTTGTATCAAATCTGCCCAAATGTGCCTAATTGGTTTATTGATGCATTTTCATGTTCATAATTGTACACTCTCCTCAAACAATAGAATGGTATTCTTTCACTGTAATAGCTACTGTAAAGTGGACAGTGCAGTTAGAGTAACAAGAATTTAAGCTTTCTGCCCATATTGGATATGTCTATGTCCCGGGAAATGTTCTTGTTACTAACAACCTCATGCTAATCACATGAGCCTACGTTAGCTCAACCGTCCCGCAGGGGGGACATCGATCCTGTGAGTTTATAAGAGATGGTGGCAGAAACATTATGTACAGAATAAGTTACAAATACCGCTGAAAAACACACACAATAGCACAATGGGTTATGAGCCTGTAAAATGGCAGCCATCTCCTCCGGCGCCATTTGTCCAGTAATGATGGAAGTACACTACCGTTCAAAAGTTTGGTGTCACTTACAAATGTCCTTGTTTTTGAAAGAAAAGCATTTTTTTTGTCCATTAAAATAACATCAAATTAATCAGAAATACAGTGTGGACATTGTTAATGTTGTAAATGACTATTGTTGTTGAAAATTGATGTTTTTTTTATGGAATATCTACATAGGCGTACAGAGGCCCATTGTCAGCAGCCATCACTCCTGCATTCCAATGGCACATTCTGTTAGCTAATCCAAGTTCAGAATTTTAATAGGCTAATTGGTCATTAGAAAACCCTTTTGCAATTATGTTAGCACAGCTGAAAACTGTTGTTCTAATTAAAGAAGCAATGAAACTGGGCTTCTTTAAACGAGTTGAGTATCTGGAGCATCAGCATTTGTGGGTTTGATTACAGGCTCAAAACTTCCAGAAACAAAGGACTTTCTTCTGAAACTACACCAGTCTCAAAGTCAACAGTGAAAAGGTGACTCTAGGATACTGGCCTATTTTCTTAACTCTATTTCTTGACCTACATTGTTGGTTAAGGGATTGTAAGTAAGCATTTAACGGTAAGGTCTACACATGTTGTATTTGGCGCATGTAACAAATACAATTTTATTTGAGTTCAGTTGATGGGACAGTATTTAATAATCCTGTATATGGCTGACAGTATTTATTATTCCACTATACGGTTGACTGTATTTATTATTATCTATATGACTGACTGTATTTATTATTCCTCTATATGACTGACTGTATTGATTATTCCTCTATATGACTGACTGTATTTATTATTATCTATATGGCTGACTGTATTTAATATTATCTATATGGCTGACTGTATTTATTATTCCTCTATATGGCTGACTGTATTTATTATGCCTCTATATGGCTGACTGTATTTATTATTATCTATATGACTGACTGTATTTATTATTATCTATATGACTGACTGTATTTATTATTCCTCTATATGACTGACTGTATTTATTATTATCTATATGACTGACTGTATTTATTATTATCGATATGACTGACTGTATTTATTATTCCTCTATATGACTGACTGTATTTATTATTATCTATATGACTGACTGTATTTATTATTATCTATATGACTGACTGTATTATTATCTATATGACTGACTGTATTTATTATTATCTATATGACTGACTGTATTTATTATTATCTATATGACTGACTGTATTATTATCTATATGACTGACTGTATTATTATCTATATGACTGACTGTATTTATTATTCCTCTATATGACTGACTGTATTTTTTATTATCTATATGGCTGACTGTATTTATTATTCCTCTCTATGACTGACTGTATTTATTATGCCTCTATATGGCTGACTGTATTTATTATGCCTCTATATGGCTGACTGTATAAATTATTATCTATATGGCTGACTGTATTTATTATTATCTATATGGCTGACTGTATTTATTATTATCTATATGACTGACTGTATTTATTATTATCTATATGACTGACTGTATTTATTATGCCTCTATATGACTGACTGTATTTATTATGCCTCTATATGGCTGACTGTATTTATTATTATCTATATGACTGACTGTATTTATTATGACTCTATATGACTGACTGTATTTATTATTATCTATATGACTGACTGTATTTATTATTCCTCTACATGGCTGACTGTATTTATTATTATCTATATTGCTGACTGTATTTATTATTCCTCTATATGGCTGACTGTATTTATTGTTATCTATATGACTGACTGTATTATTATCTATATGGCTGACTGTATTTATTATTATCTATATAACTGACTGTATTTATTATTATCTATATGACTGACTGTATTTATTATGCCTCTATATGACTGACTGTATTTATTATTATCTATATGGCTGACTGTATTTATTATTATCTATATGACTGACTGTATTTATTATTATCTATATGACTGACTGTATTTATTATGCCTCTATATGGCTGACTGTATTTATTATTATCGATATGACTGACTGTATTTATTATTATCTATATGACTGACTGTATTTATTATTATTTATATGGCTGACTGTATTTATTATGCCTCTTTATGGCTGACTGTATTTATTATTATCTATATGACTGACTGTATTTATTATTATCTATATGACTGACTGTATTTATTATTATCTATATGACTGACTGTATTTATTATTATCTATATGACTGACTGTATTTATTATTATCTATATGACTGACTGTATTTATCATTATCTATATGACTGACTGTATTTATTATTATCTATATGACTGACTGTATTTATTATTATCTATATGACTGACTGTATTTATTATTATCTATATGGCTGACTGTATTTACTATTATCTATATGGCTGACTATATTTATTATTATCTATATGACTGACTGTATTTATTATTCCTCTATATTACTGACTGTATTTATTATTATTTATATGGCTGACTGTATTTATTATGCCTCTATATGGCTGACTGTATTTATTATGCCTCTATATGACTGACTGTATTTATTTTGCCTCTATATGACTGACTGTATTTATGATTATCTATATGACTGACTGTATTTATAATGCCTCTATATGGCTGACTGTATTTATTATTATCTATATGGCTGACTGTATTTATTATGCCTCTATATGGCTGACTGTATTTATTATTATCTATATGACTGACTGTATTTATTATTATCTATATGGCTGACTGTATTTATTATTATCTATATGACTGACTGTATTTATTATTATCTATATGACTGACTGTATTTATTATTATCTATATGACTGACTGTATTTATTATTATCTATATGACTGACTGTATTTATTATGCCTCTATATGACTGACTCTATTTATTATTCCTCTATGTGACTGACTGTATTTATTATTATCTATATGACTGACTGTATTTATTATTATCTATATGACTGACTGTATTATTATTATCTATATGACTGACTGTATTTATTATTCCTCTATATGACTGACTGTATTTTTTATTATCTATATGGCTGACTGTATTTATTATTCCTCTCTATGACTGACTGTATTTATTATGCCTCTATATGGCTGACTGTATTTATTATGCCTCTATATGGCTGACTGTATAAATTATTATCTATATGGCTGACTGTATTTATTATTATCTATATGGCTGACTGTATTTATTATTATCTATATGACTGACTGTATTTATTATTATCTATATGACTGACTGTATTTATTATGCCTCTATATGACTGACTGTATTTATTATGCCTCTATATGGCTGACTGTATTTATTATTATCTATATGACTGACTGTATTTATTATGACTCTATATGACTGACTGTATTTATTATTATCTATATGACTGACTGTATTTATTATTCCTCTACATGGCTGCCTGTATTTATTATTATCTATATTGCTGACTGTATTTATTATTCCTCTATATGGCTGACTGTATTTATTGTTATCTATATGACTGACTGTATTATTATCTATATGGCTGACTGTATTTATTATTATCTATATAACTGACTGTATTTATTATTATCTATATGACTGACTGTATTTATTATGCCTCTATATGACTGACTGTATTTATTATTATCTATATGGCTGACTGTATTTATTATTATCTATATGACTGACTGTATTTATTATTATCTATATGACTGACTGTATTTATTATGCCTCTATATGGCTGACTGTATTTATTATTATCGATATGACTGACTGTATTTATTATTATCTATATGACTGACTGTATTTATTATTATTTATATGGCTGACTGTATTTATTATGCCTCTTTATGGCTGACTGTATTTATTATTATCTATATGACTGACTGTATTTATTATTATCTATATGACTGACTGTATTTATTATTATCTATATGACTGACTGTATTTATTATTATCTATATGACTGACTGTATTTATTATTATCTATATGACTGACTGTATTTATCATTATCTATATGACTGACTGTATTTATTATTATCTATATGACTGACTGTATTTATTATTATCTATATGACTGACTGTATTTATTATTATCTATATGGCTGACTGTATTTACTATTATCTATATGGCTGACTATATTTATTATTATCTATATGACTGACTGTATTTATTATTCCTCTATATTACTGACTGTATTTATTATTATTTATATGGCTGACTGTATTTATTATGCCTCTATATGGCTGACTGTATTTATTATGCCTCTATATGACTGACTGTATTTATTTTGCCTCTATATGACTGACTGTATTTATGATTATCTATATGACTGACTGTATTTATAATGCCTCTATATGGCTGACTGTATTTATTATTATCTATATGGCTGACTGTATTTATTATGCCTCTATATGGCTGACTGTATTTATTATTATCTATATGACTGACTGTATTTATTATTATCTATATGGCTGACTGTATTTATTATTATCTATATGACTGACTGTATTTATTATTATCTATATGACTGACTGTATTTATTATTATCTATATGACTGACTGTATTTATTATTATCTATATGACTGACTGTATTTATTATGCCTCTATATGACTGACTCTATTTATTATTCCTCTATGTGACTGACTGTATTTATTATTATCTATATGGCTGACTGTATTTATTATTCCTCTCTATGATTGACTTTATTTATTATGCCTCTATATGGCTGACTGTATTTATTATGCATCTATATGGCTGACTGTATACATTATTATCTATATGGCTGACTGTATTTATTATTATCTATATGGCTGTCTGTTTATTATTATCTATATGACTGACTGTATTTATTATTATCTATATGACTGACTGTATTTATTATGCCTCTATATGGCTGACTGTATTTATTATTATCTATATGACTGACTGTATTTATTATGCCTCTATATGACTGACTGTATTTATTATTATCTATATGACTGACTGTATTTATTATTCCTCTACATGGCTGACTGTATTTATTATTATCTATATGACTGACTGTATTTATTATTCCTCTATATGACTGACTGTTTTTATTATTATCTATATGACTGACTGTATTTATTATTATCTATATGGCTGACTGTATTTATTATTATCTATATGACTGACTGTATTTATTATTATCTATATGACTGACTGTATTTATTATTATCGATATGACTGACTGTATTTATTATTATCTATATGACTGACTGTATTTATTATTATTTATATGGCTGACTGTATTTATTATGCCTCTTTATGGCTGACTGTATTTATTATTATCTATATGACTGACTGTATTTATTATTATCTATATGACTGACTGTATTTATTATTATCTATATGACTGACTGTATTTATTATTATCTATATGACTGACTGTATTTATTATTATCTATATGACTGACTGTATTTATCATTATCTATATGACTGACTGTATTTATTATTATCTATATGACTGACTGTATTTATTATTATCTATATGACTGACTGTATTTATTATTATCTATATGGCTGACTGTATTTACTATTATCTATATGGCTGACTATATTTATTATTATCTATATGACTGACTGTATTTATTATTCCTCTATATTACTGACTGTATTTATTATTATTTATATGGCTGACTGTATTTATTATGCCTCTATATGGCTGACTGTATTTATTATGCCTCTATATGACTGACTGTATTTATTTTGCCTCTATATGACTGACTGTATTTATGATTATCTATATGACTGACTGTATTTATAATGCCTCTATATGGCTGACTGTATTTATTATTATCTATATGGCTGACTGTATTTATTATGCCTCTATATGGCTGACTGTATTTATTATTATCTATATGACTGACTGTATTTATTATTATCTATATGGCTGACTGTATTTATTATTATCTATATGACTGACTGTATTTATTATTATCTATATGACTGACTGTATTTATTATTATCTATATGACTGACTGTATTTATTATTATCTATATGACTGACTGTATTTATTATGCCTCTATATGACTGACTCTATTTATTATTCCTCTATGTGACTGACTGTATTTATTATTATCTATATGGCTGACTGTATTTATTATTCCTCTCTATGATTGACTTTATTTATTATGCCTCTATATGGCTGACTGTATTTATTATGCCTCTATATGGCTGACTGTATACATTATTATCTATATGGCTGACTGTATTTATTATTATCTATATGGCTGTCTGTTTATTATTATCTATATGACTGACTGTATTTATTATTATCTATATGACTGACTGTATTTATTATGCCTCTATATGGCTGACTGTATTTATTATTATCTATATGACTGACTGTATTTATTATGCCTCTATATGACTGACTGTATTTATTATTATCTATATGACTGACTGTATTTATTATTCCTCTACATGGCTGACTGTATTTATTATTATCTATATGACTGACTGTATTTATTATTCCTCTATATGACTGACTGTTTTTATTATTATCTATATGACTGACTGTATTTATTATTATCTATATGGCTGACTGTATTTATTATTATCTATATGACTGACTGTATTTATTATTATCTATATGACTGACTGTATTTATTATTATCTATATGACTGACTGTATTTATTATTATCTATATGACTGACTGTATTTATTATGCCTCTATATGACTGACTCTATTTATTATTCCTCTATATGACTGACTGTATTTATTATTATCTATATGGCTGACTGTATTTATTATTCCTCTCTATGATTGACTTTATTTATTATGCCTCTATATGGCTGACTGTATTTATTATGCCTCTATATGGCTGACTGTATAAATTATTATCTATATGGCTGACTGTATTTATTATTATCTATATGGCTGTCTGTTTATTATTATCTATATGACTGACTGTATTTATTATTATCTATATGACTGACTGTATTTATTATGCCTCTATATGGCTGACTGTATTTATTATTATCTATATGACTGACTGTATTTATTATGCCTCTATATGACTGACTGTATTTATTATTATCTATATGACTGACTGTATTTATTATTCCTCTACATGGCTGACTGTATTTATTATTATCTATATTGCTGACTGTATTTATTATTCCTCTATATGGCTGACTGTATTTATTGTTATCTATATGACTGACTGTATTATTATCTATATGGCTGACTGTATTTATTATTATCTATATGACTGACTGTATTTATTATTATCTATATGACTGACTGTATTTATTATTATCTATATGACTGACTGTATTTATTATGCCTCTATATGACTGACTGTATTTATTATTATCTATATGGCTGACTGTATTTATTATTATCTATATGACTGACTGTATTTATTATTATCTATATGACTGACTGTATTTATTATTCCTCTATATGACTGACTGTATTTATTGTTATCTATATGACTGACTGTATTATTATCTATATGGCTGACTGTATTTATTATTATCTATATGACTGACTGTATTTATTATTATCTATATGGCTGACTGTATTTATTATGCCTCTATATGACTGACTGTATTTATTATTATCTATATGACTGACTGTATTTATTATTCCTCTATATGACTGACTGTATTTATTATGCCTCTATATGGCTGACTGCATTTATTATTATCTATATGACTGACTGTATTTATTATGCCTCTATATGACTGACTGTATTTATTATGCCTCTATATGACTGACTGTATTTATGATTATCTATATGACTGACTGTATTTATTATGCCTCTATATGGCTGACTGTATTTATTATTATCTATATGGCTGACTGTATTTATTATGCCTCTATATGGCTGACTGTATTTATTATTATCTATATGACTGACTGTATTTATTATTCCTCTATATGACTGACTGTATTTATTATTATCTATATGACTGATTGTATTTATTATTATCTATATGGCTGACTGTATTTATTATTATCTATATGACTGACTGTATTTATTATTATCTATATGACTGACTGTATTTATTATTATCTATATGACTGACTGTATTATTATCTATAAGGCTGACTTTATTTATTATTCCTCTATATGACTGACTGTATTTATTATTCCTCTATATTGCTGACTGTATTTATTATTATCTATATGGCTGACTGTATTTATTATTCCTCTATATGACTGACTGTATTTATTATGCCTCTATATGGCTGACTGTATTTATTATGCCTCTATATGGCTGACTGTATAAATTATTATCTATATGGCTGACTGTATTTATTATTATATATATGGCTGACTGTATTTATTATTATCTATATGACTGACTGTAATTATTATTATCTATATGACTGACTGTATTTATTATGCCTCTATATGGCTGACTGTATTTATTATTATCTATATGGCTGACTGTATTTATTATTATCTATATGACTGACTGTATTTATTATGCCTCTATATGGCTGACTGTATTTATTATTATCTATATGACTGACTGTATTTATTATTCCTCTACATGGCTGACTGTATTTATTATTATCTATATGGCTGACTGTATTTATTATTCCTCTATATGGCTGACTGTATTTATTGTTATCTATATGACTGACTGTATTTATTATTATCTATATGGCTGACTGTATTTATTATGCCTCTATATGACTGACTGTATTTATTATTATCTATATGACTGACTGTATTTATTATTCCTCTATATGACTGACTGTATTTATTATGCCTCTATATGGCTGACTGCATTTATTATTATCTATATGACTGACTGTATTTATTATGCCTCTATATGACTGACTGTATTTATTATGCCTCTATATGACTGACTGTATTTATGATTATCTATATGACTGACTGTATTTATTATGCCTCTATATGGCTGACTGTATTTATTATTATCTATATGGCTGACTGTATTTATTATGCCTCTATATGACTGACTGTATTTATTATTATCTATATGACTGACTGTATTTATTATTCCTCTATATGACTGACTGTATTTATTATGCCTCTATATGGCTGACTGCATTTATTATTATCTATATGACTGACTGTATTTATTATGCCTCTATATGACTGACTGTATTTATTATTATCTATATGACTGACTGTATTTATTATTATCTATATGACTGACTGTATTTATTATTATCTATATGGCTGACTGTATTTACTATTATCTATATGGCTGACTATATTTATTATTATCTATATGACTGACTGTATTTATTATTCCTCTATATTACTGACTGTATTTATTATTATTTATATGGCTGACTGTATTTATTATGCCTCTATATGGCTGACTGTATTTATTATGCCTCTATATGACTGACTGTATTTATTTTGCCTCTATATGACTGACTGTATTTATGATTATCTATATGACTGACTGTATTTATAATGCCTCTATATGGCTGACTGTATTTATTATTATCTATATGGCTGACTGTATTTATTATGCCTCTATATGGCTGACTGTATTTATTATTATCTATATGACTGACTGTATTTATTATTATCTATATGGCTGACTGTATTTATTATTATCTATATGACTGACTGTATTTATTATTATCTATATGACTGACTGTATTTATTATTATCTATATGACTGACTGTATTTATTATTATCTATATGACTGACTGTATTTATTATGCCTCTATATGACTGACTCTATTTATTATTCCTCTATGTGACTGACTGTATTTATTATTATCTATATGACTGACTGTATTTATTATTATCTATATGACTGACTGTATTATTATCTATATGACTGACTGTATTTATTATTCCTCTATATGACTGACTGTATTTTTTATTATCTATATGGCTGACTGTATTTATTATTCCTCTCTATGACTGACTGTATTTATTATGCCTCTATATGGCTGACTGTATTTATTATGCCTCTATATGGCTGACTGTATAAATTATTATCTATATGGCTGACTGTATTTATTATTATCTATATGGCTGACTGTATTTATTATTATCTATATGACTGACTGTATTTATTATTATCTATATGACTGACTGTATTTATTATGCCTCTATATGACTGACTGTATTTATTATGCCTCTATATGGCTGACTGTATTCATTATTATCTATATGACTGACTGTATTTATTATGACTCTATATGACTGACTGTATTTATTATTATCTATATGACTGACTGTATTTATTATTCCTCTACATGGCTGACTGTATTTATTATTATCTATATTGCTGACTGTATTTATTATTCCTCTATATGGCTGACTGTATTTATTGTTATCTATATGACTGACTGTATTATTATCTATATGGCTGACTGTATTTATTATTATCTATATAACTGACTGTATTTATTATTATCTATATGACTGACTGTATTTATTATGCCTCTATATGACTGACTGTATTTATTATTATCTATATGGCTGACTGTATTTATTATTATCTATATGACTGACTGTATTTATTATTATCTATATGACTGACTGTATTTATTATGCCTCTATATGGCTGACTGTATTTATTATTATCGATATGACTGACTGTATTTATTATTATCTATATGACTGACTGTATTTATTATTATTTATATGGCTGACTGTATTTATTATGCCTCTTTATGGCTGACTGTATTTATTATTATCTATATGACTGACTGTATTTATTATTATCTATATGACTGACTGTATTTATTATTATCTATATGACTGACTGTATTTATTATTATCTATATGACTGACTGTATTTATTATTATCTATATGACTGACTGTATTTATCATTATCTATATGACTGACTGTATTTATTATTATCTATATGACTGACTGTATTTATTATTATCTATATGACTGACTGTATTTATTATTATCTATATGGCTGACTGTATTTACTATTATCTATATGGCTGACTATATTTATTATTATCTATATGACTGACTGTATTTATTATTCCTCTATATTACTGACTGTATTTATTATTATTTATATGGCTGACTGTATTTATTATGCCTCTATATGGCTGACTGTATTTATTATGCCTCTATATGACTGACTGTATTTATTTTGCCTCTATATGACTGACTGTATTTATGATTATCTATATGACTGACTGTATTTATAATGCCTCTATATGGCTGACTGTATTTATTATTATCTATATGGCTGACTGTATTTATTATGCCTCTATATGGCTGACTGTATTTATTATTATCTATATGACTGACTGTATTTATTATTATCTATATGGCTGACTGTATTTATTATTATCTATATGACTGACTGTATTTATTATTATCTATATGACTGACTGTATTTATTATTATCTATATGACTGACTGTATTTATTATGCCTCTATATGACTGACTCTATTTATTATTCCTCTATGTGACTGACTGTATTTATTATTATCTATATGGCTGACTGTATTTATTATTCCTCTCTATGATTGACTTTATTTATTATGCCTCTATATGGCTGACTGTATTTATTATGCCTCTATATGGCTGACTGTATACATTATTATCTATATGGCTGACTGTATTTATTATTATCTATATGGCTGTCTGTTTATTATTATCTATATGACTGACTGTATTTATTATTATCTATATGACTGACTGTATTTATTATGCCTCTATATGGCTGACTGTATTTATTATTATCTATATGACTGACTGTATTTATTATGCCTCTATATGACTGACTGTATTTATTATTATCTATATGACTGACTGTATTTATTATTCCTCTACATGGCTGACTGTATTTATTATTATCTATATGACTGACTGTATTTATTATTCCTCTATATGACTGACTGTTTTTATTATTATCTATATGACTGACTGTATTTATTATTATCTATATGGCTGACTGTATTTATTATTATCTATATGACTGACTGTATTTATTATTATCTATATGACTGACTGTATTTATTATTATCTATATGACTGACTGTATTTATTATTATCTATATGACTGACTGTATTTATTATGCCTCTATATGACTGACTCTATTTATTATTCCTCTATATGACTGACTGTATTTATTATTATCTATATGGCTGACTGTATTTATTATTCCTCTCTATGATTGACTTTATTTATTATGCCTCTATATGGCTGACTGTATTTATTATGCCTCTATATGGCTGACTGTATAAATTATTATCTATATGGCTGACTGTATTTATTATTATCTATATGGCTGTCTGTTTATTATTATCTATATGACTGACTGTATTTATTATTATCTATATGACTGACTGTATTTATTATGCCTCTATATGGCTGACTGTATTTATTATTATCTATATGACTGACTGTATTTATTATGCCTCTATATGACTGACTGTATTTATTATTATCTATATGACTGACTGTATTTATTATTCCTCTACATGGCTGACTGTATTTATTATTATCTATATTGCTGACTGTATTTATTATTCCTCTATATGGCTGACTGTATTTATTGTTATCTATATGACTGACTGTATTATTATCTATATGGCTGACTGTATTTATTATTATCTATATGACTGACTGTATTTATTATTATCTATATGACTGACTGTATTTATTATTATCTATATGACTGACTGTATTTATTATGCCTCTATATGACTGACTGTATTTATTATTATCTATATGGCTGACTGTATTTATTATTATCTATATGACTGACTGTATTTATTATTATCTATATGACTGACTGTATTTATTATTCCTCTATATGACTGACTGTATTTATTGTTATCTATATGACTGACTGTATTATTATCTATATGGCTGACTGTATTTATTATTATCTATATGACTGACTGTATTTATTATTATCTATATGGCTGACTGTATTTATTATGCCTCTATATGACTGACTGTATTTATTATTATCTATATGACTGACTGTATTTATTATTCCTCTATATGACTGACTGTATTTATTATGCCTCTATATGGCTGACTGCATTTATTATTATCTATATGACTGACTGTATTTATTATGCCTCTATATGACTGACTGTATTTATTATGCCTCTATATGACTGACTGTATTTATGATTATCTATATGACTGACTGTATTTATTATGCCTCTATATGGCTGACTGTATTTATTATTATCTATATGGCTGACTGTATTTATTATGCCTCTATATGGCTGACTGTATTTATTATTATCTATATGACTGACTGTATTTATTATTCCTCTATATGACTGACTGTATTTATTATTATCTATATGACTGATTGTATTTATTATTATCTATATGGCTGACTGTATTTATTATTATCTATATGACTGACTGTATTTATTATTATCTATATGACTGACTGTATTTATTATTATCTATATGACTGACTGTATTATTATCTATAAGGCTGACTTTATTTATTATTCCTCTATATGACTGACTGTATTTATTATTCCTCTATATTGCTGACTGTATTTATTATTATCTATATGGCTGACTGTATTTATTATTCCTCTATATGACTGACTGTATTTATTATGCCTCTATATGGCTGACTGTATTTATTATGCCTCTATATGGCTGACTGTATAAATTATTATCTATATGGCTGACTGTATTTATTATTATATATATGGCTGACTGTATTTATTATTATCTATATGACTGACTGTAATTATTATTATCTATATGACTGACTGTATTTATTATGCCTCTATATGGCTGACTGTATTTATTATTATCTATATGGCTGACTGTATTTATTATTATCTATATGACTGACTGTATTTATTATGCCTCTATATGGCTGACTGTATTTATTATTATCTATATGACTGACTGTATTTATTATTCCTCTACATGGCTGACTGTATTTATTATTATCTATATGGCTGACTGTATTTATTATTCCTCTATATGGCTGACTGTATTTATTGTTATCTATATGACTGACTGTATTTATTATTATCTATATGGCTGACTGTATTTATTATGCCTCTATATGACTGACTGTATTTATTATTATCTATATGACTGACTGTATTTATTATTCCTCTATATGACTGACTGTATTTATTATGCCTCTATATGGCTGACTGCATTTATTATTATCTATATGACTGACTGTATTTATTATGCCTCTATATGACTGACTGTATTTATTATGCCTCTATATGACTGACTGTATTTATGATTATCTATATGACTGACTGTATTTATTATGCCTCTATATGGCTGACTGTATTTATTATTATCTATATGGCTGACTGTATTTATTATGCCTCTATATGGCTGACTGTATTTATTATTATCTATATGACTGACTGTATTTATTATTCCTCTATATGACTGACTGTATTTATTATTATCTATATGACTGATTGTATTTATTATTATCTATATGGCTGACTGTATTTATTATTATCTATATGACTGACTGTATTTATTATTATCTATATGACTGACTTTATTTATTATTATCTATATGACTGACTGTATTTATTATTATCTATATGACTGACTGTATTATTATCTATAAGGCTGACTTTATTTATTATTCCTCTATATGACTGACTGTATTTATTATTCCTCTATATTGCTGACTGTATTTATTATTATCTATATGGCTGACTGTATTTATTATTCCTCTATATGACTGACTGTATTTATTATGCCTCTATATGGCTGACTGTATTTATTATGCCTCTATATGGCTGACTGTATAAATTATTATATATATGGCTGACTGTATTTATTATTATCTATATGACTGACTGTAATTATTATTATCTATATGACTGACTGTATTTATTATGCCTCTATATGGCTGACTGTATTTATTATTATCTATATGGCTGACTGTATTTATTATTATCTATATGACTGACTGTATTTATTATGCCTCTATATGGCTGACTGTATTTATTATTATCTATATATGACTGACTGTATTTATTATTCCTCTACATGGCTGACTGTATTTATTATTATCTATATGGCTGACTGTATTTATTATTCCTCTATATGGCTGACTGTATTTATTGTTATCTATATGACTGACTGTATTATTATCTATATGGCTGACTGTATTTATTATTATCTATATGACTGACTGTATTTATTATTATCTATATGACTGACTGTATGTATTATCATCTATATGACTGACTGTATTTATTATGCCTCTATATGACTGACTGTATTTATTATTATCTATATGGCTGACTGTATTTATTATTATCTATATGACTGACTGTATTTATTATTATCTATATGACTGACTGTATTTATTATTCCTCTATATGACTGACTGTATTTATTGTTATCTATATGAATGACTGTATTATTATCTATATGGCTGACTGTATTTATTATTATCTATATGACTGACTGTATTTATTATTATCTATATGGCTGACTGTATTTATTATGCCTCTATATGGCTGACTGTATTTATTATTATCTATATGGCTGACTGTATTTATTATTATCTATATGGCTGACTGTATTCATTATTATCTATATGGCTGACTGTATTTATTATTCCTCTATATGACTGACTGTATTTATTATGCCTCTATATGGCTGACTGTATTTATTATTATCTATATGACTGACTGTATTTATTATGCCTCTATATGGCTGACTGTATTTATTATTATCTATATGACTGACTGTATTTATTATGCCTCTATATGACTGACTGTATTTATTATTATCTATATGACTGACTGTATTTATTATTCCTCTACATGGCTCACTGTATTTATTATTATCTATTTGGCTGACTGTATTTATTATTCCTCTATATGGCTGACTGTATTTATTGTTATCTATATGACTGCCTGTATTATTATCTATATGGCTGACTGTATTTATTATTATCTATATGACTGACTGTATTTATTATTATCTATATGACTGACTGTATTTATTATTATCTATATGACTGACTGTATTTATTATTATCTATATGGCTGACTGTATTTATTATTCCTCTATATGACTGACTGTATTTATTATTCCTCTATATGACTGACTGTATTTATTATTCCTCTATATGGCTGACTATATTTATTATTATCTATATGGCTGACTATATTTATTATTCCTCTATATGACTGACTGTATTTATTATTATCTATATGGCTGACTGTATTTATTGTTATCTATATGACTGACTGTATTTATTATTATCTATATGGCTGACTGTATTTATTATTCCTCTATATGGCTGACTGTATTTATTATTATCTATATGACTGACTGTATTTATTATGCCTCTATATGGCTGACTGTATTTATTATGCCTCTATATGGCTGACTGTATTTATTATTATCTATATGGCTGACTGCATTTATTATTATCTATTTGGCTGACTGTATTTATTATTATATATATGGCTGACTGTATTTATTATTATATATATGACTGACTGTATTTATTATTATCTATATGGCTGACTGCATTTATTATTATCTATTTGGCTGACTGTATTTATTATTATCTATATGACTGACTGTATTTATTATTATCTATATGACTGACTGTATTTATTATTATCTATATGACTGACTGTATTTATTATTATCTATATGACTGACTGTATTATACAGGGTTTTAGGCTCTATCTCTGCACCAATATCAAATCAAATTTATTTATATAGCCCTTCGTACATCAGCTGATATCTCAAAGTGATGTACAGAAACCCAGCCTAAAACCCCAAACAGCAAGCAATGCAGGTGTAGAAGCACGGTGGCTAGGAAAAACTCCCTAGAAAGGCCAAAGCCTAGGAAGAAACCTAGAGAGGAACCAGGCTATGTGGGGTGGCCAGTCCTCTTCTGGCTGTGCCGGGTGGAGATTATAACAGAACATGGCCAAGATGTTCAAATGTTCATAAATGACCAGCATGGTCGAATAATAATAAGGCAGAACAGTTGAAACTGGAGCAGCAGCACGGTCAGGTGGACTGGGGACAGCAAGGAGTCATTATGTCAGGTAGTCCTGGGGCATGGTCCTAGGGCTCAGGTAAGTTGAAACTGGAGCAGCAGCACGGCCAGGTGGACTGGGGACAGCAAGGAGTCATCATGTCAGGTAGTCCTGGGGCATGGTCCTAGGGCTCAGGTCCTCCGAGAGAGAGAAAGAAAGAGAGAAGGAGAGAATTAGAGAACGCACACTTAGATTCACACAGGACACCGAATAGGACAGGAGAAGTACTCCAGATATAACAAACTGACCCCATCCCCCCGACACATAAACTACTGCAGCATAAATACTGGAGGCTGAGACATAACATAACTACACCCAGGGTTTCAGTCTCTATCTCTACACCAATGACAGAACTATACTCCACAACGCTGAGTGTTTCAGACTGTTAGATAGGAGAGATAGAGAAGTCATTTTAAACGTCAGTGATTTATGATCTCAGAATAGGTCTATGTTTATCTATCTGGCTTACAATATGACAGATATGTGACAGATATGTCTTTTTGCATTAAATCTATCTAATCTTATATCTTTTTAAAAATCTGACCGCTTGTCCTATTCAAACTCGGGTGAAAGTTCACCTCAAGATAAGCCAGTAAACTGAATACTTTTTAAACAATCTAGTGTATTGGTGTATTTCTTCACATTTAACATGTAATGAAGTTGTCAATCCTGGCACAGCTTGCGTGTCCCTCCTATCCAGCGAGGCGATTCAGAAGTCACCAGGCCACCGTACTGACGTCTGTGTACAGTGCTTTTCCTTTTGACTACGATTGGTACAGTTGTAATGCACTGCAGCCTTTAAAATATGGATGAAAGCAGCTGACATGCCAGCAGTTGGTGCGAGGCAGGCAGGGGAGTGCAGGATTGGACGATGAAGTTATCCCAACCTCCAAGTCCTCTGCAGGGTCTTCCAGCCTGTTGTTCCCAGACACACCGTCAGACCCACCGGCCCCAATCAGTGGCTTCAATGGCACCCTATTCCCTATATAGTGGACTACTTTGGACCAGAGGCCTGTGGGTTTTGGCCATTTGGGGCACAGGCAGAAATATAGAAGGGGGAGCAGGGTGGTGTAATCTGGTGCTATCTACCATCTCAGTGCAGGAAGGTCTGGCACATTGATGTGTGCCTCTCCATCTCTCCTCAGGAAGCGCTGCTGAGAGTCTCTTTTTGAGCTCCTGGTCTGCTTCAGGAGCTGCTTCAAACCCTGACAGTTTAACAGCTGTGTGGAGCTACGCCGGGATGAAGGGCTTGTAGTGTATTACTTACACTATAGAGTGATATTCAAACCCTGACAGTTTAACAGCTGTGTGGAGCTATGCCGGGATGAAGGGGTTGTAGTGTATTACTTACACCATAGAGTGATATTAACACTGGAGAGTGTATACTGTAGATTACACTATAGAGTGATCTTAACACTGGTGAGTATATACTGTAGTTAACACTATAGAGTGATATTGACACTGGAGAGTATATACTGTAGTTTACACTATAGAGTGATCTTAACACTGGACAGTATATACTGTAGTTTACACTATAGAGTGATATTAACACTGGATGGTATATACTGTAGTTTACACTATAGAGTGATATTAACACTGGAGAGTATATACTGTAGATTATACTATAGAGTGATATTAACACTGGAGAGTGTATACTGTAGATTACACTATAGAGTGATATTAACACTGGAGGGTATATACTGTAGATTACACTATAGAGTGATATTAACACTGGAGAGTATATACTGTAGTTTACACTATAGAGTGATAATAACACTGGAGAGTATATACTGTAGTTTACACTATAGAGTGATATTAACACTGGAGGGTATATACTGTAGTTTACACTATAGGGCGAGTCTTACACCATAGGGTGAGTATTTATGAGGGCTCTTGTGTAGCAGGCAGAGGTTGCTGCGGGGGTGTTAATTGGCAGGTCTCAGTAGAGCCGTAGACCTGCCTTCATAATTGTCACATAGGCAGTGGCAGCGTAGAAAACCAAACGCTTATCCAACACCGCGCCAACACTCTCACTCAAACCCCTGACCTTCTGTCTATGGGAAGAAAATAAAGATGCTTTCTGAAAAAAGTGTCAATTCTACAGCCTGTCCACAATAATAAGGTTCTCTGCTGCCAACTGGAAGAGCCTAAGTCCAAGCCCAGAGCCCAGCTCAGAATTCACATTCTGGGCCTGCTGCAAGAACAGTAAGAGCCTAGGACCCAGCCCATGTCTCGAACAATGTCATGGGCCTCCTAGGCCTGCCGTTTTGTAAGATGCTATTGTCCCAGGTCTGCCGTTTAGTCAGAGCCCAGGTCCCAGGTCTGCCGTTTAGTCAGAGCCCAGGTCCCAGGTCTGCCGTTTAGTAAGAGCCCAGGTCCCAGGTCTGCCGTTTAGTCAGAGCCCAGGTCCCAGGTCTGCCGTTTAGTAAGAGCCCAGGTCCCAGGCCTGCTGTTTAGTCAGAGCCCAGGTCTGCCGTTTAGTCAGAGCCCAGGTCCCAGGCCTGCCATTTAGTAAGGGCCCAGGTCCCAGGCCTGGCGTTTAGTCAGAGCCCAGGGCCCAGGTCTGCCATTTAGTAAGGGCCCAGGTCCCAGGCCTGCCTTTTAGTCAGAGCCCAGGTCCCAGGTCTGCCATTTAGTCAGAGCCCATGTCCCAGGTCTGATGTGTAGTAAGGGCCCAGGTCCCAGGCCTGCTGTTTAGTCAGAGCCCAGGTCTGCCGTTTAGTCAGAGCCCAGGTCCCAGGCCTGCCATTTAGTAAGGGCCCAGGTCCCAGGCCTGGCGTTTAGTCAGAGCCCAGGGCCCAGGTCTGCCATTTAGTAAGGGCCCAGGTCCCAGGCCTGCCTTTTAGTCAGAGCCCAGGTCCCAGGTCTGCCGTTTAGTCAGAGCCCAGGTCCCAGGTCTGCCGTTTAGTAAGAGCCCGGGTCCCAGGCCTGCCGTTTAGTAAGCGCCCAGGTCCCAGGCCTGGCGTTTAGTCAGAGCCCAGGTCCCAGGTCTGCCATTTAGTCAGAGCCCAGGTCCCAGGTCTGCCGTTTAGTAAGAGCCCGGGTCCTAGGCCTGCCGTTTAGTAAGGGCCCAGGTCCCAGGCCTGGCGTTTAGTCAGAGCCCAGGGCCCAGGTCTGCCATTTAGTAAGGGCACAGGTCCCAGGCCTGCCTTTTAGTCAGAGCCCAGTTCCCAGGTCTGCCATTTAGTCAGAGCCCAGGTCCCAGGTCTGCCGTTTGGTAAGAGCCCGGGTCCCAAGTCTGCTGGTTAGTCAGAGCCCAGGTCACAGGTCTGCCATTTAGTAAGGGCCCAGGTCTGCCGTTTAGTCAGAGCCCAGGTCCCAGGCCTGCCATTTAGTCAGAGCCAAGGCCTGCAGTTTAGTAAGGGCCCAGGTCCCAGGTCTGCCGTTTAGTCAGGGCCCAGTTCCCAGGTCTGCCGTTTAGTCAGAGCCCAGGTCCCAGGTCTGCTGTTTAGTCAGAGCCCAGTTCCCAGGCTTGCCGTTTAGTAAGGGCCCAGTTCTGCCGTTTAGTCAGCGCCCAGGTCCCAGGCCTGCCGTTTAGTAAGGGCCCAGGTCTGCCGTTTAGTCAGAGCCCAGGTCCCAGGCCTGCCGTTTAGTTAGAGCCCAGGTCCCAGGCTTGCCGTTTAGTAAGGGCCCAGTTCTGCCGTTTAGTCAGTGCCCAGGTCCCAGGCCTGCCGTTTAGTAAGGGCCCAGGTCCCAGGCCTGGCGTTTAGTCAGAGCCCAGGTCCCAGGTCTGCCGTTTAGTCAGAGCCCAGGTCACATGTCTGCCGTTTAGTAAGGGCCCAGGTCTGCCGTTTAGTCAGAGCCCAGGTCCCAGGTCTGCCGTTTAGTCAGAGCCCAGGTCCCAGGCCTGCCGTTTAGTCAGAGCCCAGGTCACAGGCCTGCCGTTTAGTCAGAGCCCAGGTCACAGGTCTGCCGTTGAGTCAGAGCCCAGGTCCCAGGTCTGCCGTTTAGTCAGAGCCCAGGTCCCAGGCCTGCCGTTTAGTAAGGGCCCAGGTCTGCCGTTTAGTCAGAGCCCAGGTCCCAGGTCTGCCGTTTAGTCAGAGCCCAGGTCCCAGGCCTGCCGTTTAGTCAGAGCCCAGGTCACAGGTCTGCCGTTTAGTCAGAGCCCAGGTCCCAGGTCTGCCGTTTAGTCAGAGCCCAGGTCCCAGGTCTGCCGTTTAGTCAGAGCCCAGGTCCCAGGTCTGCTGTTTAGTCAGAGCCCAGGTCCCAGGCTTGCCGTTTAGTAAGGGCCCAGTTCTGCCGTTTAGTCAGAGCCCAGGTCACAGGTCTGCCGTTTAGTCAGAGCCCAGGTCCCAGGTCTGCCGTTTAGTCAGAGCCCAGGTCCCAGGTCTGCCGTTTAGTCAGAGCCCAGGTCCCAGGTCTGCCGTTTAGTCAGAGCCCAGGTCCCAGGTCTGCTGTTTAGTCAGAGCCCAGTTCCCAGGCTTGCCGTTTAGTAAGGGCCCAGTTCTGCCGTTTAGTCAGCGCCCAGGTCCCAGGCCTGCCGTTTAGTAAGGGCCCAGGTCTGCCGTTTAGTCAGAGCCCAGGTCCCAGGCCTGCCGTTTAGTTAGAGCCCAGGTCCCAGGCCTGCCGTTTAGAAAGGGCCCAGGTCCCAGGTCTGCCGTTTAGTCAGAACCCAGGTCCCAGGCCTGCCGTTTAGTAAGGGCCCAGGTCTGCCGTTTAGTCAGAGCCCAGGTCCCAGGCCTGCCGTTTAGTTAGAGCCCAGGTCCCAGGCCTGCCGTTTAGAAAGGGCCCAGGTCCCAGGTCTGCCGTTTAGTCAGAACCCAGGTCCCAGGCCTGCCGTTTAGTAAGGGCCCAGGTCTGCCGTTTAGTCAGAGCCCAGGTCCCAGGCCTGCCGTTTAGTCAGAGCCCAGGTCACAGGTCTGCCGTTTAGTAAGGGCCCAGGTCTGCCGTTTAGTCAGAGCCCAGGTCCCAGGTCTGCCGTTTAGTCAGAGCCCAGGTCCCAGGCCTGCCGTTTAGTCAGTGCCCAGGTCCCAGGTCTGCCGTTTAGTCAGAGCCCAGGTCCCAGGTCTGCTGTTTAGTCAGAGCCCAGGTCCCAGGCTTGCCGTTTAGTAAGGGCCCAGTTCTGCCGTTTAGTCAGTGCCCAGGTCCCAGGCCTGCCGTTTAGTAAGGGCCCAGGTCCCAGGCCTGGCGTTTAGTCAGAGCCCAGGTCCCAGGTCTGCCGTTTAGTCAGAGCCCAGGTCCCAGGCCTGCCGTTTAGTCAGAGCCCAGGTCACAGGTCTGCCGTTTAGTAAGGGCCCAGGTCTGCCGTTTAGTCAGAGCCCAGGTCCCAGGTCTGCCGTTTAGTCAGAGCCCAGGTCCCAGGCCTGCCGTTTAGTCAGAGCCCAGGTCACAGGTCTGCCGTTTAGTCAGAGCCCAGGTCACAGGTCTGCCGTTTAGTCAGAGCCCAGGTCCCAGGTCTGCCGTTTAGTCAGAGCCCAGGTCCCAGGCCTGCCGTTTAGTAAGGGCCCAGGTCTGCCGTTTAGTCAGAGCCCAGGTCCCAGGTCTGCCGTTTAGTCAGAGCCCAGGTCCCAGGCCTGCCGTTTAGTCAGAGCCCAGGTCACAGGTCTGCCGTTTAGTCAGAGCCCAGGTCCCAGGTCTGCCGTTTAGTCAGAGCCCAGGTCCCAGGTCTGCCGTTTAGTCAGAGCCCAGGTCCCAGGTCTGCTGTTTAGTCAGAGCCCAGGTCCCAGGCTTGCCGTTTAGTAAGGGCCCAGTTCTGCCGTTTAGTCAGCGCCCAGGTCCCAGGCCTGCCGTTTAGTCAGAGCCCAGGTCCCAGGCCTGCCGTTTAGTTAGAGCCCAGGTCCCAGGCCTGCCGTTTAGAAAGGGCCCAGGTCCCAGGTCTGCCGTTTAGTCAGAACCCAGGTCCCAGGCCTGCCGTTTAGTAAGGGCCCAGGTCTGCCGTTTAGTCAGAGCCCAGGTCCCAGGCCTGCCGTTTAGTTAGAGCCCAGGTCCCAGGCCTGCCGTTTAGTCAGAGCCCAGGTCCCAGGCCTGCCGTTTAGTCAGAGCCCAGGTCCCAGGCCGGGCGTTTAGTTAGAGCCCAGGTCCCAGGCCTGCCGTTTAGTCAGAGCCCAGGGCCCAGGTCTGCCGTTTAGTAAGAGCCCAGGTCCCAGTCCTGCCTTGTAGCAGCTCAGGCCCTGCTGCACCATGGAAGGTAAATAAACACCAGTTGAAACATAGGGACACTACTTCCTCCACTCAGTTGTGTTTTATCTATTGTGTCACAGAGGACTGTTAGGAGATGCTGGGGAAAAACAGGTAGTAGTTCTAGTAAATCAAATCAAATTTTACTGGTCACATGGTTAGCAGATGTTAATTAGTGTAGCGAAATGCTTGTGCTTCTAGTTCTGACAATGCAGTAATAACCAATGAGTAATCTAACCTAACAATTCCACATCAACTACCTTATACTCACAAATCTAAAGGGTTGAATGAGAATATGTACATATAAGTAAACTCAGCTAAAAAAGAAACGTTTCTTTTTCAGGACCCTGTCTTTCAAAGATACTTAGTAAAAATCCCAAAAACTTCACAGATCTTCATTGTAAAGGGTTATAACACTGTTTCCCATGCTTGTTCAATGAAGCATAAACAATTAATGAACATGCACCTGTGGAACGGTCGTTAAGACACTAACAGCAATTACGGTCACAGTTATGAAAATGTAGTTGCACTAAAGAGGCCTTCCTACTGACTCTGAAAAACAGCAAAAGAAAGATGCCCAGGGTCCCTGCTCATCTGTGTGAACGTGCCTTAGGCATGTTGCAAGGAGGCATGAGGACTGCTAATGTGGCCAGGGCAATACATTGCAATGTCCGTACTGTGAGAAGCCTAAGACAGAGCTACAGAGAGATAGGATGGAGAGCTGATCATCCTCGCAGTGGCAGACCACATGTAACAACACATGCACAGGATCGGTACATCCGAACATCACACCTGCGGGACAGGTACAGGATGGCAACAACAACTGCCCGAGTTACACCAGGAACGCACAATCCCTCATCAGTGCTCAGACTGTCCGCAATAGGCTGAGGGAGGCGGGACTGAGGGCTTGTAGGCCTGTTGTAAGGCAGGTCCTCACCAGACATCACCGGCAACAACGTCGCCTATGGGCACAAACCCACCGTCGCTGGACCAGACAGGACTGGCAAAAAGTGCTCTTCACTGATGAGTCACGGTTTTGTCTCACCAGGGGTGATGGTCGGATTCGCATTTATCGTCAAAGGAATGAGCGTTACACCGAGGCCTGTACTCTGGAGCGGGATCAATTTGGAGGTGGAGGGTCCGTCATGGTCTGGGGCGGCGTGTCACAGCATCATCTGACTGAGCTTGTTGTCATTGTAGGCAATCTCAACGCTGTGCGTTACAAGGAAGACATCCTCCTCCCTCATGTGGTACCCTTCCTGCAGGCTCATCCTGATATGACCCTCCAGCATGACAATGCCACCAGCCATACAGCTCGTTCTGTGTGTGATTTCCCGCAAGACCGGAATGTCAGTGTTCTGCCATGGCCAGCGAAGAGCCCGGATCTCAATCCCATTGAGCACGTCTGGGACCTTAGATCGGAGGGTGAGGGCTATGGTCATTCCCCCCAGGAATGTCTGGGAACTTGCAGGTGCCTTGGTGGAAGAGTGGGGTAACATCTCACAGCAAGACCTGACAAATCTGTTGTTGTCCATGAGGAGGAGATGCACTGCAGTACTTAATGCAGCTGGTGGCCACACCAGATACTGACTGTTACTTTTGATTTTGAACCCCCCTTTGTTCAGGGACACATTATTCCATTTCTGTTAGTCACATGTCTGTGGAACTTGTTCAGTTTATGTCTCAGTTGTTGAATCTTGTTCATACAAATATTTACACATGTTAAGTTTGCTGAAAATAAATGCAGTTGACAGTGAGAGGACGTTTATTTTTTTGCTGAGTTTATGTGGATGAGCGATGGCCGAGCGCTGTAGGCAAGGCGCAATAGATGGTATAAGATACAGTATATACATGTGATATGAGCAATGTAAGATTAATGTGGCATTATATGTAAGTGACTAGTGATCCATGTATTAAAGTGGCCTTTGATTGAGTCTCAATGTAGGCAGCAGTCTCTCTGAGTTAGTGATGGCTATTTAACAGTCCGATGGCCTTGAGATAGAAGCTGTTTTTCAGTCTCTCTGAGTTAGTGGTTGCTGTTTAACAGTCTGATGGCCTGGAGATAGAAGCTGTTTTTCAGTCTCTCTGAGTTAGTGATGGCTGTTTAACAGTCTGATGGCCTTGAGATAGAAGCTGTTTTTCAGTCTCTCTGTCCCAGCTTTGATGCACATGTACTGACCTCGCCTTCTGGATGGCAGCGGGGTGAACAGGTCGTGGCTCGGGTGGTTGATGTCGTTGATGATCTTTTTGGCCTTCCTGTGACATCGGGTGCTGTAGGTGTCCTAAAGGGCAGGCAGTGTGCCCCCGGGGATGTGTTGGGGACACCGTATCACCCTCTGGAGAGCCCTGTGGCTGCGGGTGGTGCAGTTGCCTTAACAGGAGGTGATACAGCCCGACAGGGTGCTCTCCATTGTGCATCTGTAAAAGATTCTGAGGGTCTTCGGGGCCAAATATATTCAGCCTCCTCCTAGTAGTAATAGTTCTATTGACGTATGTTGCCTCAGTGTTATGACAGGGTTACATAAGCCTAATGAAGACTTACGTAGGCCTTATGAAGGATGGGTCGATTCAAGTTTAACCACACACAACCTTACGCTGCAGAATACTCCACTAACTACTACGTTACAGAAGTGAGATCCTCTGGGTTGTTTGGACCAATCTGAGATGAAGCAGAAGAGGACCGGGCCACAAGCCTGTCCCTGAACCAATGCACTCAGCAGATTCTACTCAGACCACACATTGATTTACTGTAAGTACATCCCTTCTAACAATTACTGCATTTCAATGCACACATGACAGTGGGATTTAAACTAACCCTCAGCACATAGCAGGATGACAAACAGCATTTGAGAAAGCTGAAGAGGAATGTAGAGATACAGAGAGGAGAGACGAGGAGAGAGACGAGGAGAGAGATGAGGAGAGAGATGAGGAGAGATGAGGAGAGATGAGGAGAGATGAGGAGAGAGTTGAGGAGATATGAGGAGAGTTGAGGAGAGAGATGAGGAGTGATGAGGAAAGACGAGGAGAGATGAGGAGAGAGACGAGGAGAGACGAGGAGAGACGAGGAGAGACGAGGAGAGAGACGAGGAGAGACGAGGAGAGACGAGGAGATAAGAGGATAGATGAGGAGAGACGAGGAGAGACGAGGAGAGAGATGAGGAGAGAGACGAGGAGAGATGAGGAGAGATGAGGAGAGACGAGGAGATAAGAGGAGAGATGAGGAGAGACGAGGAGAGACGAGGAGAGACGAGGAGAGAGATGAGGAGAGAGACGAGGAGAGATGTGGAGATAAGAGGAGAGATGAGGAGAGATGAGGAGAGACGTGGAGAGACGAGGAGAGAGATGAGAGAGATGAGGAAAGAGATGAGGAGAGAGATGAGGAGAGAGACGAGGAGAGATGAGGAGAGATGAGGAGATAAGAGGAGAGATGAGGAGAGACGAGGAGAGACGAGGAGAGACGAGGAGAGAGATAAGAGAGACAAGGAAAGAGACGAGGAGAGACGAGGAGAGACGAGGAGAGAGATGAGGAGAGAGACGAGGAGAGATGAGGAGAGATGAGGAGAGACGAGGAGATAAGAGGAGAGATGAGGAGAGACGAGGAGAGACAAGGAGAGACGAGGAGAGACGAGGAGAGAGATGAGGAGAGAGACGAGGAGAGACGAGGAGAGAGACGAGGAAAGAGATGACGAGAGATGAGGAGAGATGAGGAGAGAGATGAGGAGAGATGAGGAGAGTTGAGGAGAGAGATGAGGAGGGATAAGGAGAGACGAGTAGAGACGAGGAGAGAGACGAGGAGAGACGAGGAGAGACGAGGAGAGACGAGGAGAGACGAGGAGAGAGATGAGGAGAGATGAGGAGAGATGAGGAGAGAGACGAGGAGAGACGAGGAGAGATGAGGAGAGACGAGGAGAGACGAGGAGAGACGAGGAGAGAGATGAGGAGAGAGACGAGGAGAGATGAGGAGAGATGAGGAGATAAGAGGAGAGATGAGGAGAGACGAGGAGAGACGAGCAGAGACGAGGAGAGAGATGAGAGAGACGAGGAAAGAGACGAGGAGAGACGAGGAGAGACGAGGAGAGACCAGGAGAGACGAGGAGAGACGAGGAGAGAGATGAGGAGAGAGACGAGGAGAGATGAGGAGAGATGAGGAGAGACGAGGAGATAAGAGGAGAGATGAGGAGAGACGAGGAGAAACGAGGAGAGACGAGGAGAGACGAGGAGAGAGATGAGGAGAGAGACGAGGAGAGACGAGGAGAGAGACGAGGAAAGAGAACAGGAGAGATGAGGAGAGACGAGGAGAGACGAGGAGAGATGAGGAGAGAGATGAGGAGAGATGAGGAGAGAGATGAGGAGAGACACGAGGAGAGATGAGGAGAGAGATGAGGAGAGAGACGAGGAGAGATGAGGAGAGATGAGGAAAGAGACGAGGAGAGATGAGGAGAGAGATGAGGAGAGAGACGAGGAGAGATGAGGAGAGATGAGGAGAGGTGGAGAGAGATGAGGAGAGAGATGAGGAGAAAGATGGAGAGAGACGAGGAGAGATGAGGAGAGACGAGGATAGACCAGGGAGCTGAGTTTGAAGGGGACCAGCACACAGCTATCAGATGAGGGTCAGCTAGCCACACTGAGCAGAGAGGAGAGACGAGGAGAAACCAGGGAGCTGAGTTTGAAGGGGACCAGCACACAGCTATCAGATGAGAGTCAGCTAGCCACACTGAGCAGAGAGGAGACAAACACAAAGCCCTGTCCCCTGCATGACTCCTCTGGTCCTGAAAAATCATTGTAAATATTATTTTTCTACAGAGACCCCAGGGACCCCTCCTGTTTATTGGATTCCCCAGCAAAGGAGAAGGAGACGAATTCATTCCTGGACATGAACAGGGTCAGAACTAGCTTGGTACCGATCTGTCACACAACTAGCTTGGTACCGGTCTGTCACACACGACTGCTGCTGGAGGGATATGACTGCTGCTAGAGGGGTATGACTGCTGCTGGAGGGGTATGACTGCTGCTAGAGGGGTATGACTGCTGCTGGAGGGGTATGACTGCTGCTGGAGGGGTATGACTGCTGCTAGAGGGGTATGACTGCTGCAGGAGGGGTATGACTGCTGCTGGAAGGGTAATACTGCTGCTGGAGGGGTATGACTGCTGCTGGAGGAGTATGACTGCTGCTGGAGGAGTATGACTGCTGCTGGAGGTGGTATGACTGCTGCTAGAGGGGTATGACTGCTGCTGGAGGGGTATGACTGCTGCTAGAGGGGTATGACTGCTGCTAGAGGGGTATGACTGCTGCTGGAGGGGTATGACTGCTGCTGGAGGGGTATGACTGCTGCTGGAGGGGTATGACTGCTGCTGGAGGGTTATGACTGCTTCTGGAGGGGTATGACTGCTGCTGGAGGGGTATGAGTGCTTCTGACTGCTGCTGGAGGGGTGTGAATGTTGCTGGAGGGGTATGACTGCTGCTGGAGGGGTATGACTGCTGCTGACTGCTGCTGGAGGGGTATGACTGCTGCTGGAGGGGTATGACTCCTGCTAGAGGGGTATGACTGCTGCTGGAGGGGGTATGACTGCTGCTAGAGGGGTATGACTCCTGCTAGAGGGGTATGACTGCTGCTGGAGGGGGTATGACTGCTGCTGGAGGGGTATGACTGCTGCTAGAGGGGTATGACTCCTGCTAGAGGGGTATGACTGCTGCTGGAGGGGTATGACTGCTGATAGAGGGGTATGACTCCTTCTAGAGGGGTATGACTGCTGCTAGAGGGGTATGACTCCTGCTAGAGGGGTATGACTGCTGCTAGACGGGTATGACTCCTGCTAGAGGGGTATGACTGCTGCTAGAGGGGTATGACTCCTGCTAGAGGGGTATGACTGCTGCTAGAGGGGTATGACTCCTGCTAGAGGGGTATGACTGCTGCTGGAGGGGTTTGACTGCTGCTAGAGGGGTATGACTGCTGCTAGAGGGGTATGACTGCTGCTGGAGGGATTATGACTGCTGCTGGAGGGGTATGACTGCTGCTAGAGGGGTATGACTGCTGCTGGAGGGGTATGACTGCTACTTGAGGGGTATGACTGCTGCTGGAGGGGTATGACTGCTGCTAGAGGGGTATGACTGCTGCTGAAGGGGTATACCTGCTGCTAGAGGGGTATGACTGCTGCTACAGGGGTATGACTGATGCTGGAGGGGGTATGACTGCTGCTGGAGGGGTATGACTGCTGCTAGATGGGTATGACTGCTGCTAGAGGGGTATGACTGCTGCTAGAGGGGTATGACTGCTGCTAGAGGGATTATGACTGCTGCTGGAGGGGTATGACTGCTGCTAGAGGGGTATGACTGCTGTTGGAGGGGTATGACTGCTGCTTGAGTGGTATGACTGCTGCTGGAGGGGTATGACTGCTGCTAGAGGGGTATGACTGCTGCTGAAGGGGTATACCTGCTGCTAGAGGGGTATGACTGCTGCTACAGGGGTATGACTGATGCTGGAGGGGGTATGACTGCTGCTGGAGGGGTATGACTGCTGCTAGAGGGGTATGACTGCTGCTAGAGGGGTATGACTGCTGCTGGAGGGATATGACTGCTGCTGGAGGGGTATGACTGCTGCTAGAGGGGTATGACTGCTGCTAGAGGGGTATGACTGCTGCTGGAGGGATATGACTGCTGCTGGAGTGGTATGACTGCTGCTGGAGGGGTATGACTGCTGCTGGAGGTGTATTACTGCTGCTGGAGGGGTATGACTGCTTCTGGAGGGGTATGACTGCTGCTAGAGGGGTATGACTGCTGCTGGAGGGGTATGACTGCTGCTGGAGGAGTATGACTGCTGCTGACTGCTGCTGGAGGGGTATGACTGCTTCTGGAGGGGTATGACTGCTGCTGGAGGAGTATGACTGCTGCTAGAGGGGTATGACTGCTGCTGGAGGGGTATGACTGCTGCTAGAGGGGTATGACTGCTGCTGGAGGGGTATGACTGCTGCTGGAGGGGTATGACTGCTGCTGGAGGGGTATGACTGCTGCTGGAGGGGATATGACTGCTTTCTGGAGGGGTATGACTGCTGCTGGATTAGTATGAGTGCTGCTGACTGCTGCTGTAGGGGTGTGAATGTTGCTGGAGGGGTATGACTGCGGCTGGAGGGGAATGACTGCTGCTGACTGCTGCTGGACGGGTATGACTGCTGCTGACTGCTTCTGGGGGGGTTTGACTGCTGCTGGAGGGGTACGACTCCTGCTAGAGGGGTATGACTGCTGCTGGAGGGGTATGACTCCTGCTAGAGGGGTATGACTGCTGCTTGGGTGGGTATGACTGCTGATAGAGGAGTATGACTGCTGCTGGAGGGGTATGACTGCTGCTGGAGGGGTATTACTGCTGCTGGAGGTGTATTACTGCTGCTGGAGGGGTATTACTGCTGTTTGAGGGGGTATGACTGCTGCTGGAGGGTCATGACTGCTGCTGACTGCTGCTGGAGGGGTATGACTGCTGCTAGAGGGGTATGACTGCTGCTAGAGGGGTTTGACTGGGTTGACTTAGACTGGGTTCAACGTTACAGCACTGATAATATATGAGTTTGTCCTAAGTGATCAGAAATTATCTTATGAAATCAGCCTGTATATAAGGTGATATCTGTGACGCCAGTTGGAGCCGTAGTGGAACCCATGTCTGTATAGTGGAAACAGATTAAACTTCAAAACATAGAGCTGATAAGGCGTGTTGCACCATTCTCTCAACCCTCAGACAATGGTAGAGGTGTTTACAGCGGTCTGTTAATGTGGCCCTCAGACAATGGTAGAGGTGTTTACAGCTGTCTGTTACTGTGGCCCTCAGACAATGGTAGAGGTGTTTACAGCTGTCTGTTACTGTGGCCCTCAGACAATGGTAGAGGTGTTTACAGCGGTCTGTTACTGTGGCCCTCAGACAATGGTAGAGGTGTTTACAGCGGTCTGTTACTGTGGCCCTCAGACAATGGTAGAGGTGTTCACAGTGGTCTGTTACTGTGGGCCTCAGACAATGGTAGAGGTGTTTACAGCTGTCTGCTACTGTGGGCCTCAGACAATGGTAGAGGTGTTTACAGCGGTCTGTTACTGTGGCCCTCAGACAATGGTAGAGGTGTTTACAGCGGTCTGTTACTGTGGCCCTCAGACAATGGTAGAGGTGTTTACAGCTGTCTGTTACTGTGGCCCTGATGTTACGCTGATGAGGAAATCCACATGGCTCCAAATCAGCTAATTATTTACTGTATTTGACAGCAAACAAATGTGTGCTGTCCTAGTTGACATTGAACAGGCCTTTCTACTCAGACTGCTCAGGATGAAACATGGGCTATGTCCCATAAATATCTTTACTCAGACTGCTCAGGATGAAACATGGGCTATGTCCCATAAAGATCTTTACTCAGACTGCTCAGGATGAAACATGGGCTATGTCCCATAAAGATCTTTACTCAGACTGCGCAGGATGAAACATGGGCTATGTCCCATAAAGATCTTTACTCAGACTGCTCAGGATGAAACATGGGCTATGTCCCATAAAGATCTTTACTCAGACTGCTCAGGATGAAACATGGGCTATGTCCCATAAAGATCTTTACTCAGACTGCTCAGGAGGAAACATGGGCTATGTCACATGAATATATTTTCCGTGTGCCTCTTGTTTCCATCCTTCAACCTCTACTGTGTTAGAAGTCTCATTTATTTTACCTACATATCAGCTTCACTACTGATCAGGCCTTTCTTACACCTCTGGATGTTACATCTCCAATGTTGGTTTTCCACAGACGTGTGGGGCGAGTTCCGTTATTTGAGCCACAAAGGAAGGTATTTCTAAACATTTGAACCCCCATAGCATTCCCAGAGGAATAGGACTGACAATACATAGGAAACATTTGAACCCCCATAGCATTCCCAGAGGAATAGGACTGACAATACATAGGAAACATTTGAACCCCCATAGCATTCCCAGACGAATAGGACTGACAATACATAGGAAACATTTGAACCCCCATAGCATTCCCAGACGAATAGGACTGACAATACGTAGGAAACATTTGAACCCCCATAGCATTCCCAGACGAATAGGACTGACAATACATAGGAAACATTTGAACCCCCATAGCATTCCCAGAGGAATAGGACTGACAATACATAGGAAACATTTGAACCCCCATAGCATTCCCAGACGAATAGGACTGACAATACATAGGAAACATTTGAACCCCCATAGCATTCCCAGACGAATAGGACTGACAATACGTAGGAAACATTTGAACCCCCATAGCATTCCCAGACGAATAGGACTGACAATACATAGGAATCATTTGAACCCCCATAGCATTCCCAGAGGAATAGGACTGACAATACATAGGAATCATTTGAACCCCCATAGCATTCCCAGAGGAATAGGACTGACAATACGTAGGAAACATTTGAACCCCCATAGCATTCCCAGAGGAATAGCACTGACAATACTTAGGAATCATTTGAACCCCTATAGCATTCCCAGAGGAATAGCACTGACAATACTTAGGAATCATTTGAACCCCCATAGCATTCCCAGAGGAATAGGACTGACAATACTTAGGAATCATTTGAACCCCCATAGCATTCCCAGAGGAATAGGACTGACAATACTTAGGAATCATTTGAACCCCTATAGCATTCCCAGAGGAATAGCACTGAAAATGCAAATGAAATACAAGCATTTTGAGAGATGCATTTGACCTAAACTCTCTCACGTTCCACCTCCAACAGTGAATGCATTTGACCTAAACTCTCTCACGTTCCACCTCCAACAGTGAATGCATTTGACCTGAACTCTCTCACGTTCCACCTCCAACAGTGAATGCATTTGACCTAAACTCTCTCACGTTCCACCTCCAACAGTGAATGCATTTGACCTAAACTCTCTCACGTTCCACCTCCAACAGTGAATGCATTTGACCTAAACTCTCTCACGTTCCACCTCCAACAGTGAATGCATTTGTTCTGTGTTTCTCTGGTGGCTTGGAACATTTCCCGCTTCCGTTATGAACTCTGTTGCTAACTGATGAATCACAGCAATGACTTGGCTAATGGCTTGCTGCTGAAACACTTTCTGTGAGCTGACAACAGTCGGATACTAACCACGTGCTGAAAGACTTTAAAGTGCAAAGTGTTTTGTTGTCAAATGTTTATCTTTCACCGAGGGAAACGGATGAATGGACGCTTCATAGCAGCCTTATGTCGCAGATGGTTGAAAGACAACGGTTGGCTGTGTGTTTGGGAATTTGACTCATATTTTCATGACGATGAGCTATAGTTATAAACATGTAATAGTCATTCAGGTCGTTGAGAAACACTTGATTTAGGACACCTTTACGTTGCTGTGGAGACCTTTTTCAATGGCAAGAAGTGACCTAATCTTTGGTGATGACAACATAGACCTACTCTCTGGTGATGAAAACATAGACCTACTCTCTGGTGATGACAACATAGACCTACTTTCTGGTGATGACAACATAGACCTACTCTCTGGGGATGACAACATAGACCTACTCTCTGGTGATGACAACATAGACCTACTCTCTGGTGATGACAACATAGACCTACTCTCTATTGATGAAAACATAGACCTACTCTCTGGTGATGAAAACATAGACCTACTCTCTATTGATGAAAACATAGACCTACTCTCTGGTGATGAAAACATAGACCTACTCTCTATTGATGAAAACATAGACCTACTCTCTATTGATGAAAACATAGACCTACTCTCTGGTGATGAAAACATAGACCTACTCTCTATTGATGAAAACATAGACCTACTCTCTGGTGATGAAAACATAGACCTACTCTCTATTGATGAAAACATAGACCTACTCTCTGGTGATGAAAACATAGACCTACTCTCTATTGATGAAAACATAGACCTACTCTCTATTGATGAAAACATAGACCTACTCTCTGGTGATGAAAACATAGACCTACTCTCTGGTGATGAAAATGTAGACATACTCTCCTAGAGACTAAAATAAATGTACTTGCATTAAACATGTAATGTCCTCTGATGAACAGGGATTTTAATGAGAAGACTGTTGTTTATAATGTCCTCTGATGAACAGGGATTTTAATTAGAAGACTGTTGTTTATAATGTCCTCTGATGAACAGGGATTTTAATTAAAGACTGTTGTTTATAATGTCCTCTGATGAACAGGGATTTTAATTAAAGACTGTTGTTTATAATGTCCTCTGATGAACAGGGATTTTAATTAAAGACTGTTGTTTATAATGTCCTCTGATGAACAGGGATTTTAATTAAAGACTGTTGTTTATAATGTCCCCTGATGAACAGGGATTTTAATTAGAAGACTGTTGTTTATAATGTCCTCTGATGAACAGGGATTATAATTAAAGACTGTTGTTTATAATGTCCTCTGATGAACAGGGATTTTAATGTGAAGACTGTTGTTTATAATGTCCCCTGATGAACAGGGATTTTAATGAGAAGACTGTTGTTTATAATGTCCCCTGATGAGCAGGGATTTTAATTAAAGACTGTTGTTTATAATGTCCTCTGATGAACAGGGATTTTAATGATAAGACTGTTGTTTATAATGTCCCCTGATGAACAGGGATTTTAATGATAAGACTGTTGTTTATAATGTCCTCTGATGAGCAGGGATTTTAATTAAAGACTGTTGTTTATAATGTCCTCTGATGAACAGGGATTTTAATGATAAGACTGTTGTTTATAATGTCCCCTGATGAACAGGGATTTTAATGATAAGACTGTTGTTTATAATGTCCTCTGATGAACAGGTTTTTTAATGATAAGACTGTTGTTTATAATGTCCCCTGATGAACAGGGATTTTAATGATAAGACTGTTGTTTATAATGTCCTCTGATGAACAGGGATTTTAATGAGAAGACTGTTGTTTATAATGTCCCCTGATGAACAGGTTTTTTAATGATAAGACTGTTGTTTATAATGTCCCCTGATGAACAGGGATTTTAATGATAAGACTGTTGTTTATAATGTCCTCTGATGAACAGGGTCAGATTCTTATTATCGATGTTATATTATTTACTGCTCTGAGTTATTATGTCATATTGTAATGTGTGTGGGGGAAGGGATCAGGTTTAAAGGTGGAACACGTACTTTGACAGAAATTTGGGCTGTTGTTATTAGGTGGCGGTAGGTCACCACAGTAGAAAGACCTAATATCATAAAGTATTCAAGTGTGTCAACACTTAAAGTTCCCTCCGTCTGGAACAGCCTGCTGTCTAAACAATGAGGAAGTTGTTATTTTCAGAAACCTGTTGACACTAGTTGTTGAAGACCATATTATATCCCAAACAGCTGTTTCTCCACGTTTATGGGGGTGAAAAGTCATGTATAAGTATCCATAAAATAATGATTACATTTTTTAGAGACACGCAAAGAATTAGCTAAAGAATTAGCAAATCCTCTGCCTGTTGACTAGCAGAGGACAGAGGGTGAGCAGTTCCTCCACACAGGACGTCACACTGAAATAATCTGCCTGTTGACTAGCAGAGTACAGAGGGTGAGCAGTTCCTCCACACAGGACGTCACACTGAAATAATCTGCCTGTTGACTAGCAGAGGACAGAGGGTGAGCAGTTCCTCCACACAGGACGTCACACTGAAATAATCTGCCTGTTGACTAGCAGAGGACAGAGGGTGAGCAGTTCCTCCACACAGGACGTCACACTGAAATAATCTGCCTGTTGACTAGCAGAGGACAGAGGGTGAGCAGTTCCTCCACACAGGACGTCACACTGAAATAATCTGCCTGTTGACTAGCAGAGGACAGAGGGTGAGCAGTTCCTCCACACAGGACGTCACACTGAAATAATCTGCCTGTTGACTAGCAGAGGACAGAGGGTGAGCAGTTCCTCCACACGGGACGTCACACTGAAATAATCTGCCTGTTGACTAGCAGAGGACAGAGGGTGAGCAGTTCCTCCACACAGGACGTCACACTGAAATAATCTGCCTGTTGACTAGCAGAGGACAGAGGGTGAGCAGTTCCTCCACACAGGACGTCACACTGAAATAATCTGCCTGTTGACTAGCAGAGGACAGAGGGTGAGCAGTTCCTCCACACAGGACGTCACACTGAAATAATCTGCCTGTTGACTAGCAGAGGACAGAGGGTGAGCAGTTCCTACACACAGGACGTCACACTGAGATAATCTGCCTGTTGACTAGCAGAGGACAGAGGGTGAGCAGTTCCTCCACACAGGACGTCACACTGAAATAATCTGCCTGTTGACTAGCAGAGGACAGAGGGTGAGCAGTTCCTCCACACAGGACGTCACACTGAAATAATCTGCCTGTTGACTAGCAGAGGACAGAGGGTGAGCAGTTCCTCCACACAGGACGTCACACTGAAATAATCTGCCTGTTGACTAGCAGAGGACAGAGGGTGAGCAGTTCCTCCACACAGGACGTCACACTGAAATAATCTGCCTGTTGACTAGCAGAGGACAGAGGGTGAGCAGTTCCTCCACACAGGACGTCACACTGAAATAATCTGCCTGTTGACTAGCAGAGGACAGAGGGTGAGCAGTTCCTCCACACAGGACGTCACACTGAAATAATCTGCCTGTTGACTAGCAGAGTACAGAGGGTGAGCAGTTCCTCCACACAGGACGTCACACTGAAATAATCTGCCTGTTGACTAGCAGAGGACAGAGGGTGAGCAGTTCCTCCACACGGGACGTCACACTGAAATAATCTGCCTGTTGACTAGCAGAGGACAGAGGGTGAGCAGTTCCTCCACACAGGACGTCACACTGAAATAATCTGCCTGTTGACTAGCAGAGGACAGAGGGTGAGCAGTTCCTCCACACAGGACGTCACACTGAAATAATCTGCCTGTTGACTAGCAGAGGACAGAGGGTGAGCAGTTCCTCCACACAGGACGTCACACTGAAATAATCTGCCTGTTGACTAGCAGAGGACAGAGGGTGAGCAGTTCCTCCACACGGGACGTCACACTGAAATAATCTGCCTGTTGACTAGCAGAGGACAGAGGGTGAGCAGTTCCTCCACACAGGACGTCACACTGAAATAATCTGCCTGTTGACTAGCAGAGGACAGAGGGTGAGCAGTTCCTCCACACGGGACGTCACACTGGTTAAGTTGTTGTAAACAAAACAATGAACCTTTATTCAAAAGACAATCTAATTTTACAGCTGTCTCACAAACACAAACAGAAGAGCAGATTTCCTCCACAAAGTCCCAGAGGTTTGTTCTACTGAGGCTAGAGGCACGGCATGCCGAAGACTCCAGGAGGGAGGAAGTCACATGCTTGTTTTGCCCTCAGAGGGAGAGGGAGAGGGAGAGGGAGAGGGAGAGGGAGAGGGAGAGGGGGAGAGAGAGAGAGAGAAAGAGAGATAGGGAGAAAGAGAGAGAGAGAGACAGAGCATTAGAGAGCGAGAGAGAGAGAGAGAAAAAGAGAGTGAGAGAGAGAGATAGAGAGAGAGAGAGAGAGAGAGAGAGAGAGAGAGGGGGAGAGAGAGAGAGAGGGAGAGAGAGATAGAGAGACAGAGAGACAGAGCGTTAGAGAGCGAGAGAGAGAAAAAGTGAGTGAGAGAGAGAGAGAGAGCGAGGGAGAGAGAGAGAGAGGGAGAGGGAGAGCGTTAGAGAGCGAGAGAGAGAGCGAGAGAAAGAGAGGGAGAGCGAGAGCGAAAGAGAGAGGGCGAGAGAGAGAGTTGCTCCTATTCGCAGCCTAGTCAGATCCTTTATGTATGAGTGATATTCTGGCAGCATCTCTGGCCAATCTCTGTTGAGGTCTGGAGGAGAGCATGTCACAGAGAGAGCTGGCTTAACCAATCTCTGTTGAGGCCTGGAGGAGAGCATGTCACAGAGAGAGCTGGCCTGGCCAATCTCTGTTGAGGTCTGGAGGAGAGCATGTCACAGAGAGAGCTGGCCTGTCCAATCTCTGTTGAGGCCTGGAGGAGAGCATGTCACAGAGAGAGCTGGCTTAACCAATCTCTGTTGAGGCCTGGAGGAGAGCATGTCACAGAGAGAGCTGGCCTGGCCAATCTCTGTTGAGGTCTGGAGGAGAGCATGTCACAGAGAGAGCTGGCCTGGCCAATCTCTGTTGAGGTCTGGAGGAGAGCATGTCACAGAGAGAGCTGGCTTAACCAATCTCTGTTGAGGTCTGGAGGAGAACATGTCACAGAGAGAGCTGGCCTGGCCAATCCCTGTTGAGGTCTGGAGGAGAACATGCCACAGAGAGAGCTGGCTTAACCAATCTCTGTTGAGGTCTGGAGGAGAACATGTCACAGAGAGAGCTGGCTTAACCAATCTCTGTTGAGGTCTGGAGGAGAACATGCCAGTGTTCTTTTTCCCACCTTAATCTTTTATTTTTATTGGCCAGTCTGAGATATGGCTTTTTCTTTGCAACTCTGCCTAGAAGGCCAGCATCCCCGGAGTCGCCTCTTCACTGTTGACGTTGATACTGGTGTTTTGCAGGAAATATTTAATGAATCAATGTCTGTCTTTAATGTCTGTCTGTCTGTCTACCAGCAGACATGATCCGTCCTCCTACCAGGAGACATGATCCATCCTCCTACCAGCAGACATGATCCGTCCTCCTACCAGGAGACATGATCCATCCTCCTACCAGCAGACATGATCCATCCTCCTACCAGGAGACATGATCCATCCTCCTACCAGCAGACATGATCCATCCTCCTACCAGGAGACATGATCCATCCTCCTACCAGCAGACATGATCCATCCTCCTACCAGGAGACATGATCCATCCTCCTACCAGCAGACATGATCCATCCTCCTACCAGGAGACAAGATCCATCCTCCTACCAGCAGACATGATCCATCCTCCTACCAGCAGACATGATCCATCCTCCTACCAGGAGACAAGATCCATCCTCCTACCAGCAGACATGATCCATCCTCCTACCAGCAGACATGATCCATCCTCCTACCAGGAGACATGATCCATCCTCCTACCAGTAGAGATGATCCATCCTTCTACCAGGATACATGATCCATCCTCCTACCAGGAGACATGATCCATCCTCCTACCAGGAGACATGATCCATCCTCCTGCCAGGAGACATGATCCATCCTCCTACCAGGAGACATGATCCATCCTCCTACCAGGAGACATGATCCATCTCCTACCAGGAGACATGATCCATCCTCCTACCAGGAGACATGATCCATCCTCCTACCAGGAGACATGATCCATCCTCCTACCAGGAGACATGATCTATCCTCCTACCAGCAGTACAGACCTCTACATCCACATCACTAGAAAATGAGGCACATTTTTTGGGTGTACTATCCCTTTACAGAGGTCATCAAATGCTCACCATCATGTTGATGATCTGGAGGTAAACAGAACTCATCAAATGCTCACCATCATGTTGATGATCTGTAGGTAAACAGAGCTCATCAAATGCTCACCATCATGTTGATGATCTGTAGGTAAACAGAGCTCATCAAATGCTCACCATCATGTTGATGATCTGGAGGTAAACAGAGCTCATCAAATGCTCACCAACATGTTGATGATCTGTAGGTAAACATTTCACAGAAACATGTTTTTCACTGGCTAAGATGGCAAAACCTAATTATATACTGTGGAACTGTTTTCCTGAGTCTAACAGGCAGATGTGCACCATATGAAGTGTAGGTGGTAGAGAGAGAACAAACTACAACATCTGACAACAGTCAGGTAGTCTGTGTAACTCACCATGATGTGGATCAAGGAGCCATAACACCCAACTGTTAACTATCCTAATGGATAACAGCACACGCCTTCTGTAGGGCCGTCTTCTACCTTCAGTATTATGACATTACACATCTCCAAAACCTCATAAGACCCAACTGTTAACTATCCTAATGGATAACAGCACACGCCTTCTGTAGGGCCGTCTTCTACGTTCAGCATTATGACATTACACATCTCCAAAACCTCATAAGTTTGTATATATTATAGTATATGATGATGTCATAATATCCTGATGTCTGTTGTATATGATGATGTCATAATATCCTGATGTGTGTTGTATATATTATAGTATATGATGATGTCATAATATCCTGATGTCTGTTGTATATATTATAGTATTTGATGATGTCATAATATCCTGATGTCTGTTGTATATTTTATAGTATATGTTGATTTCATAATATCATGATGTCATAATATCCTGATGTCTGTTGTATATATTGTAGTATATGATGATGTCATAATATCCTGATGTCTGTTGTATATATTATAGTATATGATGATGTCATAATATCCTGATGTCTGTTGTATATGATGATGTCATAATATCCTGATGTCTGTTGTATATATTATAGTATATGATGCTGTCATAATATCCTGATGTCTGTTGTATATATTATAGTATATGATGATGTCATAATATCCTGATGTCTGTTGTATATGATGATGTCATAATATCCTGATGTCTGTTGTATATATTATAGTATATGATGATGTCATAATATCCTGATGTCTGTTGTATATATTATAGTATATGATGATGTCATAATATCCTGATGTCTGTTGTATATATTATAGTATTTGATGATGTCATAATATCCTGATGTCTGTTGTATATATTATAGTATATGATGATGTCATAATATCCTGATGTCTGTTGTATATATTATAGTATATGATGATGTCATAATATCCTGATGTCTGTTGTATATATTATAGTATATGATGATGTCATAATATCCTGATGTCTGTTGTATATATTATAGTATATGATGATGTCATAATATCCTGATGTCTTTTGTATATATTATAGTATTTGATGATGTCATAATATCCTGATGTCTGTTGTATATATTGTAGTATATGATGATGTCATAATATCCTGATGTCTGTTGTATATATTATAGTATATGATGATGTCATAATATCCTGATGTCTGTTGTATATATTATAGTATTTGATGATGTCATAATATCCTGATGTCTGTTGTATATATTATAGTATATGATGATGTCATAATATCCTGATGTCTGTTGTATATATTGTAGTATTTGATGATGTCATAATATCCTGATGTCTGTTGTATATGATGTTGTCATAATATCCTGATGTCTTTTGTATATATTAAAGTATATGATGATGTCATAATATCCTGATGTCTGTTGTATATATTAAAGTATATGATGATGTCATAATATCCTGATGTCTGTTGTATATGATGATGTCATAATATCCTGATGTCTGTTGTATATATTATAGTATATGATGATGTCATAATATCCTGATGTCTGTTGTATATATTGTAGTATATGATGATGTCATAATATCCTGATGTCTGTTGTATATGATGATGTCATAATATCCTGATGTCTGTTGTATATATTATAGTATATGATGATGTCATAATATCCTGATGTCTGTTGTATATATTAAAGTATATGATGATGTCATAATATCCTGATGTCTGTTGTATATATTATAGTATATGTTGATTTCATAATATCATGATGTCATAATATCCTGATGTCTGTTGTATATATTATAGTATATGATGATGTCATAATATCCTGATGTCTTTTGTATATATTATAGTATTTGATGATGTCATAATATCCTGATGTCTGTTGTATATATTATAGTATATGATGATGTCATAATATCCTGATGTCTGTTGTATATATTATAGTATATGATGATGTCATAATATCCTGATGTCTGTTGTATATATTATAGTATATGATGATGTCATAATATCCTGATGTCTGTTGTATATATTATAGTATATGATGATGTCATAATATCCTGATGTCTGTTATAGTATATGTTGATTTCATAATATCATGATGTCATAATATCCTGATGTCGTTTGTATATATTATAGTATATGTTGATGTCATAATATAATGATGTCGCTGGTCTATATTATAGTATATGTTGATGTTTACTCTAACAATATAGCTGTTGAAGAAACTGCAGTCTCTGAGCAATTAAATCTTCACCTGAAATACAACGTCTTTCTTTAGAGAAAAAAAGTAGTTTTGTCAGTATTTAAAAGTGGAAGAGAAACCACCATTAGAGGCTTGAGGAGTCGTAGCTTTAACTCTCATTCTCAGCCAAACTTCATATCTGCAAGAAATCAAAGCCTCTTTGTGCTGCTGGTTTAATCCTGTCTCTGACATATAAAGGGTGTACCTTCAAACTAGCTTTCACTACACTGACAACCATGCAAATTGCTAGGAGGTAGGATGTCATCTCATTGACATTGTTTGTTAGAAAAACACAGTGAACAGGAAAGGTCCCGTCTTAGACATTCCACACTCACCCTTCCCTCTGTGAAGCCAGGGTGGAATTGACGTTCCACACTCACCCTCCCCTCTGTGAAGCCAGGGTGGAATTGTCACCAGCATATTAATGACTGCTAGTTTCAGAAATGTTCCATCTGTTGCCAAACTCCGTCAATCTGCAGCTGTAATCTCACAGTATTGCAGTATTGGGTTTATTCAGCAGGAGACCTGACTTTGAATCTCTCTTCCTCCACATTGTCCCATAATCACCACAATGCTCTGCATCCTCAAACAGCATCTCCTTCAATTATCATTTAAAATGCTAATTGTAGGCCTCCCAAGTGGCGCAGGGATCTAAGGCATGCATCACAGTGCTTGCCAGACCCGGGTTCGATCCCAGGCTGTCTCACAACTGGCTGTGACCGGGAGTCCCATAGGGCGGCACACAATTCGCCAAGCATCGTCCGGGGTTAGGGGGGGGGTTTGGCCGGGGGGGTTTTACTTGGCTCATCGTGCTCTAGCGACTCCTTGTGGCGGGCCGGGCGCCTGCAGGCTGACTTCGGTCATCAGTTGAACGGTGTTTCCTCCGCCTAACCTGGTGCAGCTGGCTTCCAGGTTAAGCGGGACATAGGACGCAGCCTGGGATCCAGCCCGTTGGGGAGTTGTACTGGGACAGAGGACGCAGCCTGGAATCCAGCCCGTTGGGGAGTTGTACTGGGACAGAGGACGCAGCCTGGGATCCAGCCAGTTGGGGAGTTGTACTGGGACAGAGGACGCAGCCTGGGATCCAGCCAGTTGGGGAGTTGTACTGGGACAGAGGACGCAGCCTGGGATCCAGCCAGTTGGGGAGTTGTACTGGGACAGAGGACGCAGCCTGGGATCCAGCCCGTTGGGGAGTTGTACTGGGACAGAGGACGCAGCCTGGGATCCAGCTCGTTGGGGAGTTGTACTGGGACAGAGGACGCAGCCTGGGATCCAGCCAGTTGGGGAGTTGTACTGGGACAGAGGACGCAGCCTGGGATCCAGCCCGTTGGGTAGTTGTACTGGGACAGAGGACGCAGCCTGGGATCCAGCCCGTTGGGGAGTTGTACTGGGACAGAGGACGCAGCCTGGGATCCAGCCAGTTGGGGAGTTGTACTGGGACAGAGGACGCAGCCTGGGATCCAGCCAGTTGGGGAGTTGTACTGGGACAGAGGACGCAGCCTGGGATCCAGCCCGTTGGGGAGTTGTACTGGGACAGAGGACGCAGCCTGGGATCCAGCCAGTTGGGGAGTTGTACTGGGACAGAGGACGCAGCCTGGGATCCAGCCAGTTGGGGAGTTGTACTGGGACAGAGGACGCAGCCTGGGATCCAGCCCGTTGGGGAGTTGTACTGGGACAGAGGACGCAGCCTGGGATCCAGCCCGTTGGGTAGTTGTACTGGGACAGAGGACGCAGCCTGGGATCCAGCCCGTTGGGGAGTTGTACTGGGACAGAGGACGCAGCCTGGGATCCAGCCAGTTGGGGAGTTGTACTGGGACAGAGGACGCAGCCTGGGATCCAGCCCGTTGGGGAGTTGTACTGGGACAGAGGACGCAGCCTGGGATCCAGCCAGATGGGGAGTTGTACTGGGACAGAGGACGCAGCCTGGGATCCAGCCAGATGGGGAGTTGTACTGGGACAGAGGACGCAGCCTGGGATCCAGCCCATTGGGGAGTTGTAGCGATGAGAAAACATCATCATTGAAAAAGGGGGTAAAACAAATAAGTAATAAAAAACTATATTTTTTTGCTGAATTAGTGTTTATCATATTTCATCAGGGAAATTGTCATTGCTCATAATTATTGTTATTGTACGGATGGCCAGTTTATTAGGTACGCCCATCTAGTACCGGGTCGAACCCCCCATTGCTCAATTGCTATCAAGGAACCTAAAGTGTGCCAGAAAAACATCCCCCACACCATTACTCCACCGCCACCATTTTTGGAGGGGGATGGTTTGTCCTCGGGGTTTCGCCTGTCATTTCAGTTATGTTATATTCACAGAGATCATTTTGACAGTTTTAGAAACTTTAGAGTGTTTCCTATCCAAATCTACCTATTATATGCATATCCTAGCGTCTGGGCCTGAGTAACAGGCAGTTTACTTTGGGCACGCTTTTCATCCAGACGTGAAAATACTGCCCCTAAATTATATGTCTGTCAGTCTCTCATGGCTCAAAGTGGAGGAGAGATTGACATCATCACTACTTGTTTTTGTAAGATGTGTTGACAAGCTGTAGGTACAGAGCTGTCTGTTTAAACTACTGTCACACAGCTCTAACATCCATGCATACCCCACAAGACATGCCACAAGAGGTCTCTTCACAGTCCCCAAGTCCAGAACTGACTATGGGAGGCACACAGGACTACATAGAGCCATGCCTACATGGAACTCTATTCCACAGTACTACATAGAGCCATGACTACATGGACCTCTATTACACAGTACCACATAGAGTCATGACTACATGGAACTCTATTCCACAGTACTACATAGAGCCATGACTACATGGAACTCAGGTAACTGACGCAAGCAGTAGAATAAGATTGTAAAAAACACACCATGGTGATCAGAGTAGAGTAGGAACTGCTATCAACAACAGCTTTTTGATACCATGGTGATCAGAGTAGAGTAGGAACTGCTATCAACAACAGCTTTTTGATACCATGGTGATCAGAGTAGAGTAGGAACTGCTATCAACAACAGCCTTTCGATACCACGGTGATCAGAGTAGAGTAGGAACTGTTAACAATCACAGCCTTTCAATACCACGGTGACTCGCAGTTTAATGTAGAACAGCCACTTCAAAAGGAGCTGGAACGATTTTCTGGTACTTGCTCCTCCATTTGGTCCCATAAATTGCTGTTCAACCAAGTTTCAACCAGCCTCAGTCCTGAACATGCTCTAATGCCATCCTGATTGGTACGTTTCTCATGTCAGCAGCATCTCTTTGGGAAAGGGTTGAGACGGTCAGAGTAGAGTGGAAGGGGATTGTAATAGGATGAGTTAGCCTCAACTTCCCAGGCAGTCTGCTCTCCTCGGGGCTGGTTCTGGGCTCGTCCCTGGCTTTGGTTAAAAAGACGCAGTTTAAATACGTGTTTTTTAAAGTTCATGTGTAGGACATGTCAGTATGGGGCGGTGATGATTTTAGGATGGGGCAATGGGCCGGTGATGGACAGCCAGTAAGCAGTCCCAGAGAACGTTGTAGCCCCCCGCTAAGTGAAAACATTTAAATTCTCATAACAACATGAAATCATACCCAAACCACAGATGAATGTTTTGTTGAACCATGTGATTAGGAGGAAATGGTTTGAACTTTTTTGGGACAGATTTGTCCCGCTGAGGTAATATGTCGTTAATATGGTTGTTGTGGGCCTGGCTAAGTGTTCTAGGTATAACAGTATTCTCATGGTTGTTGTGGGCCTGGCTAAGTGTTCTAGGTATGACAGTATTCTCATGGTTGTTGTGGGCCTGGCTAAGTGTTCTAGGTATAACAGTATTCTCATGGTTGTTGTGGGCCTGGCTAAGTGTTCTAGGTATGACAGTATTCTCATGGTTGTTGTGGGCCTGGCTAAGTGTTCTAGGTATGACAGTATTCTCATGGTTGCTGTGGGCCTGGCTAAGTGTTCTAGGTATAACAGTATTCTCATGGTTGTTGTGGGCCTGGCTAAGTGTTCTAGGTATAACAGTATTCTCATGGTTGTTGTGGGCCTGGCTAAGTGTTCTAGGTATGACAGTATTCTCATGGTTGTTGTGGGCCTGGCTAAGTGTTCTAGGTATGACAGTATTCTCATGGTTGTTGTGGGCCTGGCTAAGTGTTCTAGGTATCAAAACAAATCAAATCAAATTTTATTTGTCACATACACATGGTTAGCAGATGTTAATGCGAGTGTAGCGAAATGCTTGTGCTTCTAGTTCCGACAATGCAGTAATAACCAACAAGTAATCTAACTAACAATTCCAAAACTACTGTCTTGTACACAGTGTGAGGGGATAAAGAATATGTACATAAGGATATATGAATGAGTGATGGTACAGAGCAGCATAGGCAGATACAGTAGATTGTATCGAGTACAGTATATACATATGAGATGAGTATGTAAACAAAGTGGCATAGTTAAAGTGGCTAGTGATACATGTATTACATAAGGATACAGTCGATGATATAGAGTACAGTATATACGTATGCATATGAGATGAATAATGTAGGGTAAGTAACATTATATAAGGTAGCATTGTTTAAAGTGGCTAGTGATATATTTACATCATTTCCCATCAATTCCCATTATTAAAGTGGCTGGAGTTGAGTCAGTGTCAGTATGTTGGCAGCAGCCACTCAATGTGGCTGTTTAACAGTCTGATAGCCTTGAGATAGAAGCTGTTTTTCAGTCTCTCGGTCCCAGCTTTGATGCACCTGTACTGACCTCACCTTCTGGATGATAGCGGGGTGAACAGGCAGTGGCTCAGGTGGTTGATGTCCTTGATGATCTTTATGGCCTTCCTGTGACATCGGGTGGTGTAGGTGTCCTGGAGGGCAGGTAGTTTGCCCCCGGTGATGCGTTGTGCAGACCTCACTACCCTCTGGAGAGCCTTACGGTTGAGGGCGGAGCAGTTGCCGTACCAGGCGGTGATACAGCCCGCCAGGATGCTCTCGATTGTGCATCTGTAGAAGTTTGTGAGTGCTTTTGGTGACAAGCCGAATTTCTTCAGCCTCCTGAGGTTGAAGAGGCGCTGCCTGTGTCTGTGTGAGTGGACCAATTCAGTTTGTCTGTGATGTGTATGCCGAGGAACTTAAAACTTGCTACCCTCTCCACTACTGTTCCATCGATGTGGATAGGGGGGTGTTCCCTCTGCTGTTTCCTGAAGTCCACAATCATCTCCTTAGTTTTGTTGACGTTGAGTGTGAGGTTATTTTCCTGACACCACACTCCGAGGGCCCTCACCTCCTCCCTGTAGGCCGTCTCGTCGTTGTTGGTAATCAAGCCTACCACTGTTGTGTCGTCCGCAAACTTGATGATTGAGTTGGAGGCGTGCGTGGCCACGCAGTCGTGGGTGAACAGGGAGTACAGGAGAGGGCTCAGAACGCACCCTTGTGGGGCCCCAGTGTTGAGGATCAGCGGGGAGGAGATGTTGTTGCCTACCCTCACCACCTGGGGGCGGCCCGTCAGGAAGTCCAGTACCCAGTTGCACAGGGCGGGGTCGAGACCCAGGGTCTCGAGCTTGATGACGAGCTTGGAGGGTACTATGGTGTTGAATGCCGAGCTGTAGTCAATGAACAGCATTCTCACATAGGTATTCCTCTTGTCCAGATGGGTTAGGGCAGTGTGCAGTGTGGTTGAGATTGCATCGCCTGTGGACCTATTTGGGCGGTAAGCAAATTGGAGTGGGTCTAGGGTGTCAGGTAGGGTGGAGGTGATATGGTCCTTGACTAGTCTCTCAAAGCACTTCATGATGACGGAAGTGAGTGCTACGGGGCGGTAGTCGTTTAGCTCAGTTACCTTAGCTTTCTTGGGAACAGGAACAATGGTGGCCCTCTTGAAGCATGTGGGAACAGCAGACTGGTATAGGTATAACAGTATTCTCATGGTTGTTGTGGGCCTGGCTAAGTGTTCTAGGTATAACAGTATTCTCATGGTTGTTGTGGGCCTGGCTAAGTGTTCTAGGTATAACAGTATTCTCATGGTTGTTGTGGGCCTGGCTAAGTGTTCTAGGTATAACAGTATTCTCATGGTTGTTGTGGGCCTGGCTAAGTGTTCTAGGTACAACAGTATTCTCATGGTTGTTGTGGGCCTGGCTAAGTGTTCTAGGTATAACAGTATTCTCATGGTTGTTGTGGGCCTGGCTAAGTGTTCTAGGTATGTGTCACGTTCTGACCATCGTTCGTGTGTGTTTTCCTTGTTTTAGTGTTGGTCAGGACGTGAGCTGGGTGGGCATTCTATGTTGTGTGTCTGGTTTGTCTATTTCTATGTCTGGCCTGATATGGTTCTCAATCAGAGGCAGGTGTTAGTCATTGTCTCTGATTGGGAACCATATTTAGGTAGCCTTGGTTTGACTGTGTGTTTGTGGGTGATTGTTCCTTGTTCCTGTCTCTGTCTCTGCACCAGATAGGACTGTTTAGGTTTTCACATTTCATTATTTTGTAGTTTATTCATGTATAGTTTTTCCTTTTATTAAACAAACATGAATCATCACAACGCTGCATTTAGGTCCGCCTCTACTTCACCCGAAGAAAGCCGCTACAGTATGACAGTTTCTCATGGTTGTTGTGGGCCTGGATAAGTGTTCTAGGTATAACAGTATTCTCATGGTTGTTGTGGGCCTGGCTAAGTGTTCTAGGTATGACAGTATTCTCATGGTTGTTGTGGGCCTGGCTAAGTGTTCTAGGTATAACAGTATTCTCATGGTTGTTGTGGGCCTGGCTAAGTGTTCTAGGTATAACAGTATTCTCATGGTTGTTGTGGGCCTGGCTAAGTGTTCTAGGTATAACAGTATTCTCATGGTTGTTGTGGGCCTGGCTAAGTGTTCTAGGTATAACAGTATTCTCATGGTTGTTGTGGGCCTGGCTAAGTGTTCTAGGCATAACAGTATTCTCATTGTTGAAGAAAACATTTGTGACACTGCTGTATTATCGGGTATGGGTGGCCGGGTATGGGTGGGGTTGGGTATGGATGGGTATGGGTGGACAGGTATGGGTGGGTATTGGTGGGTATGGGTGGACATGGATGGGTATGGGTGGACAGGTATGGGTGGGTATGGGTGGACGGATATGGATGGGTGGGTATGGGTGGGTATGGATGGGTATGGGTGGACGGGTATGGATGGGTATGGGTGGACGGGTATGGGTGGACGGGTATGGGTGGGTATGGATGGGTATGGGTGGACGGGTATGGATGGGTATGGGTGGACGGTATGGGTGGACGGGTATGGATGGGTATGGGTGGACGGGTATGGGTGGGTATGACTGGGTATGGGTTGGTTGACTGGGTATGGGTGGGTATGACTGGGTGTGGGTGGAATTGGTTGGGTATGAGTGGGTGTGGATTGGTATGGGTAGGTGTAAATGGGTATGAGTGTGTGGGTGAGAAGGAATTAATAGGTTTGAATGGGTATGGGTGGGCAAAGGTGAGTGTGCATGGGTATGGGTGGGCAAAGGTGAGTGTGCATGGGTATGGGTGGCCATAGGTTTGGGTGGGCGTGGGTGGCTTTTTGTGGCTATGGGTGGGTATGAGTGGGTATGAGTGGGTATGAGTGGGTATGAGTGGCTATGAGTGGGTATGAGTGGGTATGAGTGGGTATGAGTGGGTATGAGTGGCTATGGGTGGGTATGAGTGGGTATGAGTGGGTATGAGTGGGTATGAGTGGCTATGAGTGGCTATGAGTGGGTATGAGTGGGTATGAGTGGGTATGAGTGGGTATGGGTGGGTATGAGTGGGTATGGGTGGGTATGAGTGGGTATGGGTGGGTATGAGTGGGTATGAGTGGGTATGGGTGGGTATGAGTGGGTATGAGTGGGTACGAGTGGGTATGAGTGGGTATGGGTGGGTATGAGTGGGTATGGGTGGGTATGAGTGGGTATGGGTGGGTATGAGTGGCTATGGGTGGGTATGAGTGGGTATGAGTGGCTATGGGTGGGTATGAGTGGGTATGAGTGGCTATGGGTGGGTATGAGTGGGTATGAGTGGGTATGGGTGGGTATGAGTGGGTATGGGTGGGTATGAGTGGGTATGAGTGGGTATGAGTGGCTATGGGTGGGTATGAGTGGGTATGAGTGGGTATGAGTGGGTATGGGTGGGTATGAGTGGGTATGAGTGGGTATGGGTGGGTATGAGTGGGTATGAGTGGGTATGGGTGGGTATGAGTGGGTATGGGTGGGTATGAGTGGGTATGGGTGGGTATGGGTGGGTATGGGTGGGTATGAGTGGGTATGAGTGGGTATGGGTGGGTATGAGTGGGTATGAGTGGGTATGAGTGGGTATGAGTGGGTATGAGTGGCTATGGGTGGGTATGGGTGGGTATGAGTGGGTATGGGTGGGTATGAGTGGGTATGAGTGGGTATGAGTGGGTATGGGGCAGATCCTTAAAATGAACCCATCTTTTCTTGATGCATTAAACTGAAGACGTTTCCCTGGGACAATATGCTGATGTGTTGTACTGTATTCCATGGGACAATATGCTGGACAATATGCTGATGTACTGTTTTCCATGGGACAATATGCTGATGTACTGTATTCCATGGGACAATATGCTGGACAATATGCTGATGTGTTGTACTGTATTCCATGGGACAATATGCTGATGTACTGTATTCCATGGGACAATATGCTGGACAATATGCTGATGTACTGTATTCCATGGGACAATATGCTGATGTACTGTATTCCATGGGACAATATGCTGGACAATATGCTGATGTACTGTATTCCATGGGACAATATGCTGGACAATATGCTGGACAATATGCTGATGTACTGTATTCCATGGGACAATATGCTGGACAATATGCTGATGTACTGTATTCCCTGGGACAATATGCTGATGTACTGTATTCCCTGGGACAATATGCTGATGTACTGTATTCCATGGGACAATATGCTGGACAATATGCTGATGTACTGTATTCCATGGGACAATATGCTGGACAATATGCTGATGTATTGTATTCCATGGGACAATATGCTGATGTACTGTATTCCATGGGACAATATGCTGATGTACTGTATTCCATGGGACAATATGCTGGACAATATGCTGATGTACTGTATTCCTTGGGACAATATGCTGGACAATATGCTGATGTACTGTATTCCATGGGACAATATGTTGATGTACTGTATTCCATGGGACAATATGCTGATGTGTTGTACTGTATTCCATGGGACAATATGCTGATGTGCTGTACTGTATTCCATGGGACAATATGCTGATGTGTTGTACTGTATTCCATGGGACAATATGCTGATGTGTTGTATTCCCTGGGACAATATGCTGATGTGTTGTACTGTATTCCCTGGGACAATATGCTGATGTGTTGTACTGTATTCCCTGGGACAATATGCTGATGTGTTGTACTGTATTCCATGGGACAATATGCTGATGTGTTGTACTGTATTCCATGGGACAATATGCTGATGTGTTGTACTGTATTCCATGAGAAAATATGCTGATGTGTTGTACTGTACTCCATGGGACAATATGCTGATGTGTTGTACTGTATTCCCTGGGACATTATGCTGATGTGTTGTACTGTATTCCATGGGACAATATGCTGATGTACTGTATTCCCTGGGACAATACGCTGATGTGTTGTACTGTATTCCCTGGGACAATATGCTGATGTGTTGTACTGTATTCCATGGGACAATATGCTGATGTGTTGTACTGTATTCCATGGGACAATATGCTGATGTGTTGTACTGTATTCCCTGGGACAATATGCTGATGTGTTGTACTGTATTCCCTGGGACAATATGCTGATGTGTTGTACTGTATTCCATGGGACAATATGCTGATGTGTTGTATTCCATGGGACAATATGCTGATGTGTTGTACTGTATTCCATGGGACAATATGCTGATGTGTTGTACTGTATTCCCTGGGACAATATGCTGATGTGTTGTACTGTATTCCATGGGACAATATGCTGATGTGTTGTACTGTATTCCCTGGGACAATATGCTGATGTGTTGTACTGTATTCCATGGGACAATATGCTGATGTGTTGTACTGTATTCCCTGGGACAATATGCTGATGTGTTGTACTGTATTCCTTGGGACAATATGCTGATGTGTTGTACTGTATTCCATGGGACAATATGCTGATGTGTTGTACTGTATTCCCTGGGACAATATGCTGATGTGTTGTACTGTATTCCATGGGACAATATGCTGATGTGTTGTACTGTATTCCCTGGGACAATATGCTGATGTGTTGTACTGTATTCCCTGGGACAATATGCTGATGTGTTGTATTCCCTGGGACAATATGCTGATGTGTTGTACTGTATTCCCTGGGACATTATGCTGATGTGTTGTACTGTATTCCCTGGGACAATATGCTGATGTGTTGTACTGTATTCCATGGGACAATATGCTGATGTGTTGTACTGTATTCCCTGGGACAATATGCTGATGTGTTGTACTGTATTCCATGGGACAATATGCTGATGAGTTGTACTGTATTCCATGGGACAATATGCTGATGTGTTGTACTGTATTCCCTGGGACAATATGCTGATGTGTTGTACTGTATTCCCTGGGACAATATGCTGATGTGTTGTACTGTATTCCCTGGGACAATATGCTGATGTGTTGTACTGTATTCCATGGGACAAGATGCTGATGTGTTGTACTGTATTCCCTGGGACATTATGCTGGACAATCTGCTGATGTGTTGTACTGTATTCCCTGGGACAATATGCTGATGTGTTGTACTGTATTCCATGGGACAATATGCTGATGTGTTGTACTGTATTCCCTGGGACAATAAGCTGATGTGTTGTACTGTATTCCCTGGGACAATATGCTGATGTGTTGTACTGTATTCCTTGGGACAATATGCTGATGTGTTGTACTGTATTCCATGGGACAATATGCTGATGTGTTGTACTGTATTCCTTGGGACAATATGCTGATGTGTTGTACTGTATTCCATGGGACAATATGCTGATGTGTTGTACTGTATTCCCTGGGACAATATGCTGATGTGTTGTACTGTATTCCATTGGATAATATGCTGATGTGTTGTACTGTATTCCCTGGGACAATATGCTGATGTACTGTATTCCATGGGACAATATGCTGATGTGTTGTACTGTATTACCTGGGACAATATGCTGATGTGTTGTACTGTATTCCATGGGACAATATGCTGATGTGTTGTACTGTATTCCCTGGGACAATATGCTGATGTGTTGTACTGTATTCCCTGGGACAATATGCTGATGTGTTGTACTGTATTCCCTGGGACAATATGCTGATGTGTTGTACTGTATTCCCTGAGACAATATGCTGATGTGATGTACTGTATTCCATGGGACAATATGCTGATGTGTTGTACTGTATTCCCTGGGACAATATGCTGATGTGTTGTACTGTATTCCCTGGGACAATATGCTGATGTGTTGTACTGTATTCCATGGGACAATATGCTGATGTGTTGTACTGTATTCCATGGGACAATATGCTGATGTGTTGTACTGTATTCCCTGGGACAATATGCTGATGTGTTGTACTGTATTCCCTGGGACAATATGCTGATGTGTTGTACTGTATTACCTGGGACAATATGCTGATGTGTTGTACTGTATTCCCTGGGACAATATGCTGATGTGTTGTACTGTATTCCATGGGACAGTATGCTGATGTGTTGTACTGTATTCCCTGGGACAGTATGCTGATGTGTTGTACTGTATTCCATGGGACAATATGCTGATGTGTTGTACTGTATTCCATGGGACAATATGCTGATGTGTTGTACTGTATTCCATGGGACAATATGCTGATGTGTTGTACTGTATTCCATGGGACAATATGCTGATGTGTTGTACTGTATTCCATGGGACAATATGCTGATGTGTTGTACTGCATTCCCTGGGACAATATGCTGGACAATTTGCTGATGTGTTGTACTGTATTCCCTGGGACAATATGCTGATGTGTTGTACTGTATTCCCTGGGACAATATGCTGATGTGTTGTACTGTATTACCTGGGACAATATGCTGATGTGTTGTACTGTATTACCTGGGACAATATGCTGATGTGTTGTACTGTATTCCATGGGACAGTATGCTGATGTGTTGTACTGTATTCCATGGGACAATATGCTGATGTGTTGTACTGTATTCCCTGGGACAATATGCTGATGTGCTGTATTCCATGGGACAATATGCTGATGTGTTGTACTGTATTCCATGGGACAATATGCTGATGTGTTGTACTGTATTCCCTGGGACAATATGCTGATGTGTTGTATTCCATGGGACAATATGCTGATGTGTTGTACTGTATTCCATGGGACAATATGCTGATGTGTTGTACTGTATTCCCTGGGACAATATGCTGATGTGTTGTACTGTATTCCATGGGACAATATGCTGATGTGTTGTACTGTATTCCATGGGACAATATGCTGATGTGTTGTACTGTATTCCCTGGGACAATATGCTGATGTACTGTATTCCCTGGGACAATATGCTGATGTGTTGTACTGTATTCCATGGGACAATATGCTGATGTGTTGTATTCCCTGGGACAATATGCTGATGTACTGTATTCCATGGGACAATATGCTGATGTGTTGTACTGTATTCCCTGGGACAATATGCTGATGTGTTGTACTGTATTCCCTGGGACAATATGCTGATGTACTGTATTCCCTGGGACAATATGCTGATGTGTTGTACTGCATTCCCTGGGACAATATGCTGATGTACTGTATTCCCTGGGACAATATGCTGATGTGTTTTACTGTATTCCATGGGACAATATGCTGATGTGTTGTACTGTATTCCATGGGACAATATGCTGATGTGTTGTACTGTATTCCATGGGACAATATGCTGATGTGTTGTACTGTATTCCCTGGGACAATATGCTGATGTACTGTATTCCCTGGGACAATATGCTGATGTACTGTATTCCCTGGGACAATATGCTGATGTACTGTATTCCCTGGGACAATATGCTGATGTGTTGTACTGTATTCCATGGGACAATATGCTGATGTGTTGTACTGTATTCCATGGGACAATATGCTGATGTGTTGTACTGTATTCCATGGGACAATATGCTGATGTGTTGTACTGTATTCCCTGGGACAATATGCTGATGTGTTGTACTGTATTCCCTGGGACAATATGCTGATGTACTGTATTCCCTGGGACAATATGCTGATGTGTTGTACTGTATTCCATGGGACAGTATGCTGATGTGTTGTACTGTATTCCCTGGGACAATATGCTGATGTGTTGTACTGTATTCCCTGGGACAATATGCTGATGTGTTGTACTGTATTCCATGGGACAATATGCTGATGTGTTGTACTGTATTCCATGGGACAATATGCTGATGTGTTGTACTGTATTCCATGGGACAATATGCTGATGTGTTGTACTGTATTCCCTGGGACAATATGCTGATGTGTTGTACTGTATTCCCTGGGACAATATGCTGATGTACTGTATTCCCTGGGACAATATGCTGATGTGTTGTACTGTATTCCATGGGACAGTATGCTGATGTGTTGTACTGTATTCCATGGGACAATATGCTGATGTGTTGTACTGTATTCCCTGGGACAATATGCTGATGTGTTGTACTGTATTCCCTGGGACAATATGCTGATGTGTTGTACTGTATTCCATGGGACAATATGCTGATGTACTGTATTCCATGGGACAATATGCTGATGTACTGTATTCCATGGGACAATATGCTGATGTACTGTATTCCATGGGACAATATGCTGATGTGTTGTACTGTATTCCATGGGACAATATGCTGATGTGTTGTACTGTATTACCTGGGACAGTATGCTGATGTGTTGTACTGTATTACCTGGGACAATATGCTGATGTGTTGTACTGTATTCCATGGGACAATATGCTGATGTGTTGTACTGTATTCCCTGGGACAGTATGCTGATGTGTTGTACTGTATTCCATGGGACAATATGCTGATGTGTTGTACTGTATTCCATGGGACAATATGCTGATGTGTTGTACTGTATTCCCTGGGACAATAAGCTGATGTGTTGTACTGTATTCCATGGGACAATATGCTGATGTGTTGTACTGTATTCCCTGGGACAATATGCTGATGTGTTGTACTGTATTCCCTGGGACAATATGCTGATGTGTTGTACTGTATTCCATGGGACAATATGCTGATGTGTTGTACTGTATTCCCTGGGACAATATGCTGATGTGTTGTACTGTATTCCATTGGACAATATGCTGATGTACTGTATTCCCTGGGACAATATGCTGATGTGTTGTACTGTATTCCCTGGGACAATATGCTGATGTGTTGTATTCCCTGGGACATTATGCTGATGTGTTGTACTGTATTCCCTGGGACAATATGCTGATGTGTTGTACTGTATTCCATGGGACAATATGCTGATGTGTTGTACTGTATTCCCTGGGACAATATGCTGATGTGTTGTACTGTATTCCCTGGGACAATATGCTGATGTGTTGTACTGTATTCCCTGGGACAATATGCTGATGTGTTGTACTGTATTCCATGGGACAAAATGCTGATGTACTGTATTCCCTGGGACAATATGCTAATGTGTTGTACTGTATTCCCTGGGACAATATGCTGATGTGTTGTACTGTATTCCCTGGGACAATATGCTGATGTGTTGTATTCCATGGGACAATATGCTGATGTGTTGTACTGTATTCCCATGGGACAATATGCTGATGTGTTGTATTCCATGGGACAATATGCTGATGTGTTGTACTGTATTCCATGGGACAATATGCTGATGTGATGTACTGTATTCCCTGGGACAATATGCTGATGTGTTGTACTGTATTCCCTGGGACAATATGCTGATGTGTTGTACTGTATTCCCTGGGACAATATGCTGATGTGTTGTACTGTATTCCATGGGACAATATGCTGATGTACTGTATTCCCTGGGACAATATGCTAATGTGTTGTACTGTATTCCCTGGGACAATATGCTGATGTGTTGTACTGTATTCCATGGGACAATATGCTGATGTACTGTATTCCCTGGGACAATATGCTGATGTGTTGTACTGTATTCCATGGGACAATATGCTGATGTGTTGTATTCCATGGGACAATATGCTGATGTATTGTACTGTATTCCCTGGGACAATATGCTGATGTACTGTATTCCCTGGGACAATATGTTGATGTGTTGTACTGTATTCCCTGGGACAATATGCTGATGTGTTGTATTCCCTGGGACAATATGCTGATGTGTTGTACTGTATTCCATGGGACAATATGCTGATGTGTTGTACTGTATTCCATGGGACAATATGCTGATGTGTTGTACTGTATTCCATGGGACAATATGCTGATGTGTTGTACTGTATTCCCTGGGACAATAAGCTGATGTGTTGTACTGTATTCCCTGGGACAATATGCTGATGTGTTGTACTGTATTCCCTGGGACAATAAGCTGATGTGTTGTACTGTATTCCCTGGGACAATAAGCTGATGTGTTGTACTGTATTCCATGGGACAATATGCTGATGTACTGTATTCCCTGGGACAATATGCTGATGTGTTGTACTGTATTCCATGGGACAATATGCTGATGTGTTGTACTGTATTCCATGGGACAATATGCTGATGTGTTGTACTGTATTCCATGGGACAATATGCTGGACATTCATGCCAATGTGCTGCTCTCTTGGCCAAGGTTCACTAATCCTGTTGTGTACCCCTTAGTACTGTAAGATAAAGTATACATTATAAATGAATTATTCATGTAACCAAAATGTACCTAAAACATTCAAACTGAATTTCATGTTTTAAATCTAGACCTGTTTACCGATGCAGTGGTACTATCTGGACTGTGATGTAAACATGGACGCATTCTCATCTGTTATTGTTCTATTTGTCATAAGAAAGCACTTTTAATTATACCAACCAGCAGTGTGGCTGTACGCTGTCGAGGCTGAAGGCATTCTGGTTTACTATATAAACCAGCAGTGTGGCTGTATGCTGTCGAGGCTGAAGGCATTCTGGTTTATTATACAAACCAGCAGTGTGGCTGTATGCTGTCGAGGCTGAAGGCATTCTGGTTTATTATACAAACCAGCAGTGTGGCTGTACGCTGTCGAGGCTGAAGGCATTCTGGTTTATTATATAAACCAGCAGTGTGTCTGTCGAGGCTGAAGGCATTCTGGTTTATTATATAAACCAGCAGTGTGGCTGTATGCTGTCGAGGCTGAAGGCATTCTGGTTTACTATATAAACCAGCAGTGTGTCTGTCGAGGCTGAAGGCATTCTGGTTTATTATATAAACCAGCAGTGTGGCTGTATGCTGTCGAGGCTGACGGCATTCTGGTTTATTATATAAACCAGCAGTGTGTCTGTCGAGGCTGAAGGCATTCTGGTTTACTATATAAACCAGCAGTGTGGCTGTACGCTGTCGAGGCTGAAGGCATTCTGGTTTATTATATAAACCAGCAGTGTGGCTGTACGCTGTCGAGGCTGACGGCATTCTGGTTTATTATACAAACCAGCAGTGTGGCTGTACGCTGTCGAGGCTGAAGGCATTCTGGTTTATTATACAAACCAGCAGTGTGGCTGTACGCTGTCGAGGCTGAAGGCATTCTGGTTTACTATATAAACCAGCAGTGTGGCTGTACGCTGTCGAGGCTGAAGGCATTCTGGTTTACTATACAAACCAGCAGTGTGGCTGTATGCTGTCGAGGCTGAAGGCATTCTGGTTTATTATACAAACCAGCAGTGTGGCTGTACGCTGTCGAGGCTGAAGGCATTCTGGTTAATCTGCCTTTGGACAAATGAAGTGACTAATCACTCTGGAGGAATGTGAGGGCAGAGGAACATTCTACTACGTATCCTTCCAGACATAATGAATATGACAGACCTCTCTCTCCTCTCATATACACAGAACAGTATTGACCTCTCATATACACACCAGGGTCTTTGTTGACATTTGTTTACACTGGTCCACATGGTCAGGGCCTTAACTGCAATATGATCTCGCAGTGAGACGGGAGAATTCACTTATGTTTAAATAATGGTGTTTAAACGGTAGAAATGAATCTTAATGTTAGTATAATACACTGGTCTAAGCAGCTCTCAACAACCAGTATAATACACTGGTCTAAGCAGCTATAAACAACAACCAGTATAATACACCGGTCTAAGCAGCTCTCAACAACCAGTATAATACACTGGTCTAAGCAGCTCTCAACAACCACTATAATACACTGGTCTAAGCAGCTCTCAACAACCAGTATAATACACTGGTCTAAGAAGCTATAAACAACCAGTATAATACACTGGTCTAAGCAGCTATAAACAACCAGTATAATACACTGGTCTAAGCAGCTATAAACAACCAGTATAATACACTGGTCTAAGCAGCTATAAACAACAACCAGTATAATACACTGGTCTAAGCAGCTATAAACAACAACCAGTATAATACACTGGTCTAAGCAGCTATAAACAACAACCAGTATAATACACTGGTCTAAGCAGCTATAAACAACAACCAGTATAATACACTGGTCTAAGCAGCTATAAACAACAAACAGTATAATACACTGGTCTAAGCAGCTATAAACAACCAGTATAATACACTGGTCTAAGCAGCTCTCAACAACCAGTATAATACACTGGTCTAAGCAGCTATAAACAACCAGTATAATACACTGGTCTAAGCAGCTATAAACATCCAGTATAATACACTGGTCTAAGCAGCTATAAACAACTAGTATAATACACTGGTCTAAGCAGCTATAAACAACAACCAGTATAATACACTGGCCTAAGCAGCTATAAACAACCAGTATAATACACTGGTCTAAGCAGCTATAAACAACCAATATAATACACTGGTCTAAGCAGCTATAAACAACCAGTATAATACACTGGTCTAAACAGCTATAAACAACCAGTATAATACACTGGTCTAAGCAGCTATAAACAACTAGTATAATACACTGGTCTAAGCAGCTATAAACAACAACCAGTATAATACACTGGTCTATGCAGCTATAAACAACAACCAGTATAATACTCTGGTCTAAGCAGCTATAAACAACAACCAGTATAATACACTGGTCTAAGCAGCTATAAACAACAACCAGTATAATACACTGGTCTAAGCAGCTATAAACAACCAGTATAATACACTGGTCTAACTAGCTATAAACAACCAGTATAATACACTGGTCTAAGCAGCTATAAACAACCAGTATAATACACTGGTCTAAGCAGCTATAAACAACAACCAGTATAATACATTGGTCTAAGCAGCTATAAACAACCAGTATAATACACTGGTCTAAGCAGCTATAAACAACCAGTATAATACACTGGTCTAAGCAGCTATAAACAACTAGTATAATACACTGGTCTAAGCAGCTATAAACAACAACCAGTATAATACACTGGTCTAAGCAGCTATAAACAACAAGTATAATACACTGGTCTAAGCAGCTATAAACAACCAGTATAATACACTGGTCTAAGCAGCTATAAACAACAACCAGTATAATACACTCGTCAATGACACATACACTACAGCACTCTACAGTAATGACCCATCGAGTTCACCTCTGTGTGAGAATACACTACAGCACTCTACAGCAATGACCCATCGAGTTCACCTCTGTGTGAGAATACACTACAGCACTCTACAGTAATGACCCATCGAGTTCACCTCTGTGTGAGAATACACTACAGCACTCTCCAGCAATGACCCATCGAGTTCACCTCTGTGTGAGAATACACTTCAGCACTCTACAGTAATGACCCATCGAGTTCACCTCTGTGTGAGAATACACTACAGCACTCTCCAGCAATGACCCATCGAGTTCACCTCTGTGTGAGAATACACTACAGCACTCTACAGTAATGACCCATCGAGTTCACCTCTGTGTGAGAATACACTACAGCACTCTACAGCAATGACCCATCGAGTTCACCTCTGTGTGAGAATACACTACAGCACTCTACAGCACATGTTTATGTATAGATGTTTGAGAAGGGGAGTTGTGGCAGAAGGAAAGGCTACAAGGTTGACAGTGAGTTCAAAGTAATGCAGGATCAAAAGGATGTCGGGGGGAAAGTTTGAAGGACAGGACATTGGTTATGTTTCCCCAGTAACCAACAATGAGGTAAGGAGTAGAGGCAGACCTGAGTGCGCTGAAGTCCCCCCCCCCCCCCCCGAGACTCTCACTGCCTTTCACACTTTTAGATATAGTCTACAAAACACAGGCTTTTGTAGTGAGACTGTGATAAAACAACAAAGGGAGAAGTATTGCTGTGGAGAGCAGAGCAGGAGATGTTAGGAAGGACACACAGAGGTCAATGTTGTAGGAGAACAATGACAGATGCAATACAATCAAATTCATCGCGGCATCCAGCTCAGCCCATCTGTCAACAGCGTCTCAGGGTCCTGTGAATCTCCAGAAGAATGAGGGGAAACGGAGCGAAGGAGAAGGCGTAGAGAAGGAGGTAGAGTTGGTAACAGTTTCAGTGCCGAGGTATTTGCCTGGGAGCTCGGCTTGACAGATTAGTCCTCTGCCCAGACGGAGTGTTGCGTGGCTGAAACAAGAGCTAGCTTTTTGGAGCAGCGTAACACAAACCCTGGGTAGTCAGCAGCATTAGGGATGGAAAGAGATCCCTTGATGAAAGTGAGCGGGGGCCGTGCTCCACCTTTCATGTTTCCATAGGTTTTATTTGGAGCGCCCACAGACGGCGCTGCAGACAGAAATGACAGACAATTAAGATTGCACAAAAGGAGAGGGAAATTCAGTATCGGGCTACATGACCCCTGCTCGCCGACAGTATTTCAATGCATACGGCCGCCTTTTATAATGAAATTCTTCAGAACCTGTGCAAAATAAGGTCTGTAAGCTGCAGCATGGGTTAAACTAACCATAGCGCTCTATACCTGGTGGACCCCGGCTTTATAACCTGCATGAATCAAAGAGGCAATAGAAGAAGGTTTAATGTGGAAATAAACCTCTGGCTTTCTACATATCAAAGACCAGATAAACTTATGAAGTTTAATTCATATGTTTTATTCCTCCAAAAACTGTCCATTTGTGCTGGCTGGTCCTGAACGATAGCAGGCCGATAACGATCCGGATTCAACACCTCCACGGAATCGGAATCCATTTTGAAAAGAGAACTGGCTTGGAAAAATAAATTAACCTCACCTCGTCGCCAGTCGCCAGGGGAGAGGGATTCTCTCTGAATGTCCGTCTCAGGGATTTCAGTCTCCATAACTAGGACATCATGGTTTTGAGCGCCGGTAGGCGGGGACTGTGTGATGCACACCTGACTCCAGACAGAATATGACATCTGCGAGGGAAATGTCTGAGTTTGGAATGAGATTTAATATTCTGACTAATATCACAGCGAGCAGGTGAGCTCAGCTGTTTTTCATTCTGTAGCTAGTTGGTTCATCTTGATCTCTCTGTCACCTCTACGGTTGGTGGAGAAGGAGCAGCAGATAGTTCCCTTCATAAGGCCACGAGGAGAACAAACATCCTCCTGATTGAACATGTAAATGATCCCAGAACGTGTCTCTGCCCTCTTTTCAACAGCACACGGAGCCTGGGGATGTTAAATACATAGAGAACCCAGAACGTGTCTCTGCCCTCTTTTCAGCACGGCGCCTGGGGATGTTTAAATACATAGAGAACCCTCTTTCATACTGATGCCACCCGGGAGATCGAGAGGGCTGGATTCTCTCTCTAATGAGGAGCTGGAAGAGATTATTCCCCCATCTGTGGTTCCCTCATCCCCGTTGACTTAATCAAATTACACCGCATCTTTAATCTCTCTGAAGAGGCAGTTTATTAAGTTGAATTCTTCAGATTTACAGCGAACAATGAGTGAGAGAGCTTCAAAGTGCTCAGCATCGAACAACAGAAAGGTCCTCTGCTGTATTTTTACACCTTCATATAACTTTTAACTAAACATGACCTGAACACAGATGAAAAGTGAAATGCTTAGATGTGAACATGTCCTGCTGCTAGACGTGTACCAGCAGCACTTAGACCATTCATTTAAACACAGAAGTCCTCAACCAATCCTTTCATCTTGACCACCTCAGTCCACATCATTCTCTATATCACACAAATCAAATCCAATTGATTTATAAAGCCCTTCGTACATCAGCTGATATCTCAAAGTGCTGTACAGAACCCCAGCCTAAAACCCCAAACAGCAAGCAATGCAGGTGTAGAAGCACGATGGCTAGGGAACAACTCCCTAGAAAGGCCAAAACCTAGGAAGAAACCTAGAGAGGAACCAGGCTATGTGGGGTGGCCAGTCCTCTTCTGGCTGTGCCGGGTGGAGATTATAACAGAACATGGCCAAGATGTTCAAATGTTCATAGATGACCAGCAAGGTCAAATAATAATAATCACAGTAGTTGTCGAGGGTGCAACAGGTCAGCACCTCAGGAGTAAATGTCAGTTGGCTTTTCATAGCCGATCATTAAGAATATCTCTACCGCTCCTGCTGTCTCTAGAGAGTTGAAAACAGCAGGTCTGGGACAGGTAGCACGTCCGGTGAACAGGTCAGGATTCCATAGCCGCAGGCAGAACAGTTGAAACTGGAGCAGCAGCACGGCCAGGTGGACTGGGAACAGCAAGGAGTCATCATGCCAGGTAGTCCTGAGGCATGGTCCTAGGGCTCAGGTCCTCCGAGAGAGTGAGAAAAGAAAGAAAGACAGAAAGAGTGAAAGAGCGAATTAGAGAGAGCACACTTAAATTCAAACAGGATAAGACAGGAGAATTACTCCAGGTAACTACTGCAGCGTAAATACTGGAGGCTGAGACAGGAGGGGTCGGGAGACATAACACCATCCCTCTACCAAGCTCTCTACACTGTCCCTCTCACCCAGCCCTCTGACCCAGCTCTCTACCCCAGCCCTCTACAACAGTCCTCTACAACAGCCCTCTACAACAGCCCTCTACAACAGTCCTCTACAACAGCCCTCTACATCAGCCCTCTACCCCAGCCCTCTGACCCAGCCCTCTACCCCAGCCCTCTGACACAGCCCTCTAACCCAGCCCTCTGACCCAGCCCTCTACATCAGCTCTCTACCCCAGACCTCTGACCCAGCTCTCTACCCCAGCCCTCTGACACAGCCCTCTGACCCAGCCCTCTGACCCAGCTCTCTGACCCCGCTCTCTACCCCAGCCCTCTACCCCAGCCCTCTGACACAGCTCTCTACCCCAGCCCTCTGACACAGCTCTCTACCCAGCCCTCTACCCCAGCCCTCTGACACAGCCCTCTACCCCAGCTCTCTACCCCAGCCCTCTGGCACAGCCCTCTACCCCAGCTTTCTACCCCAGCCCTCTGACACAGCCCTCTGACCCAGCCCTCTGACACAGCCCTCTGACCCAGCCCTCTACCCCAGCCCTCTACCCCAGCACTCTACCCCAGCTCTCTATCCCAGCCCTCTACCGCAGCCCTCTACCCCAGCCCTCTGACACAGCCCTCCCTCTCCAGCCCAACTCAGCCTCACTTCTCTCCAGGACAAACCTTTTTAGTCGTGTCCCATGCCATCTACAGGCCATAAACACAATGTGGCGCTTAGCACCAGGTTGAGCAAGATTTACCCCCAGTGATCCACTCAGTAATATAGTACTGTACACCCTCCTCCACCTCGACCGTAATATACTGCACCCAACTTTCACCACACGTCCTTTTCCCAGCGCTCCGGTGAGCTCCGGTGACAGCCAGACCCACCGTCACCGTCTCCTGCTTTCACTTACGGTGTCATTTCTAAATATCTCACAAGTAGTAAATCTGTTTTGGGATTAATGGTCAGCAGGCTGGTATTTGAAGCCTCTCATCACAGCCAAAGTAAATCTCGTCTCTCTACTGTAGGTTATGGGTAAAGCTTTCCGGTTAACATAAATGATATTAAAGGGGAGGGCGTTCAGTACAGTGTGGGACAGTTTGGGAACAGCACATGGCCTGTAGGTTATGGGTAAAGCTTCCAGTTAACATACATGATATTATAGGGGAGGGCGTTCAATACAGCATGGGACAGTTTGGGAACAGGACATGGCCTGATCACATTCCCCTGTTGTTATGCAGCTACTGTGTATTTTTAGCCACTGGTATTCAGATGTTTATGTCGTACAGAGACTCCCGTTGAAATATTCAGTTCAGACATCAGCAACACATAGTGACGCATGGACACATCTATTATTACCACTCCCTTAACACCACGTTCACCTGTCTGCAGGGACACATCTATTATTACCACACCTTTATTACCTCACCCTTAACACCACGTTCACCTGTCTGCAGGGACACATCTATTATTACCACACCCTTAACACCACGTTCATCTGTCTGCAGGGACACATCTATTTTTACCACACCCTTAACACCACGTTCACCTGTCTGCATTGACTCCTGTCTGCAGGGACACATCTATTATTACCACACCCTTAACACCACGTTCACCTGTCTGCAGGGACACCTGTCTACAGGGACACATCTAATATTACCCCACCCTTAACACCACGTTCACCTGTCTGCAGGGACACCTGTCTACAGGGACACATCTATTATTACCACACCCTTAACACCACGTTTACCTGTCTGCAGGGACACCTGTCTACAGGGACACATCTAATATTACCACACCCTTAACACCACGTTTACCTGTCTGCAGGGACTCCTGTCTGCAGGGACACCTGTCTGCAGGGACACATCTATTTTACCACACCCTTAACACCACGTTCACCTGTCTGCAGGGACTCCTGTCTGGACACATGGAGACGGAGGAGAAATCACCACGTTTACCTGTCTACAGGGACTCCTGTCTGCAGGGACACATCTATTGTTACCACACCCTTAACACCACGTTCACCTGTCTTCAGGGACACATCTATTATTACCACACCCTTAACACCACGTTCACCTGTCTGCAGGGACTCCTGTCTGGACACATGGAGACGGAGGAGAAATCACCACGTTTACCTGTCTACAGGGACTCCTGTCTGCAGGGACACATCTATTGTTACCACACCCTTATCACCACGTTCACCTGTCTGCAGGGACACCTGTCTGCAGGGACACATCTATTATTACCACACCCTTAACACCACGTTCACCTGTCTGCAGGGACACATCTATTATTACCACACCCTTATCACCACGTTCACCTGTCTGCAGGGACACCTGTCTGCAGGGACACATCTATTATTACCCCACCCTTAACACCACGTTCACCTGTCTGCAGGGACACCTGTCTACAGGGACACATCTATTATTACCACACCCTTAACACCACATTTACCTGTCTGCAGGGACTCCTGTCTGCAGGGACACCTGTCTGCAGGGACACATCTATTTTACCACACCCTTAACACCACGTTCACCTGTCTTCAGGGACACATCTATTATTACCACACCCTTAACACCACGTTCACCTGTCTGCAGGGACTCCTGTCTGGACACACGGAGACGGAGTAGAAATCACCACGTTTACCTGTCTACAGGGACTCCTGTCTGCAGGGACACATCTATTGTTACCACACCCTTAACACCACGTTCACCTGTCTTCAGGGACACATCTATTGTTACCACACCCTTAACACCACGTTCACCTGTCTGCAGGGACTCCTGTCTGGACACATGGAGACGGAGGAGAAATCACCACGTTTACCTGTCTACAGGGACTCCTGTCTGCAGGGACACATCTATTGTTACCACACCCTTAACACCACGTTCACCTGTCTTCAGGGACACATCTATTGTTACCACACCCTTAACACCACGTTCACCTGTCTGCAGGGACTCCTGTCTGGACACATGGAGACGGAGGAGAAATCACCACATGTCAAGACTAGTGGTAGTAGGCAGTGCAAACGGTTCAACTTTAAGGATTGACGATGACACTTATAGAGGGTGTGTTCGTGTGAAAGTCACTTCCAAAATATAAAATCACAGTTTAAAACAATGTTACCAACATTTGATATATTTCACCAAATCTCCTGTAAAGTATGGTTTCTACATCTACAAGTGTTCCTAACCTTAAGCCCATGGTATGACATTATAACCACAACCTTGTAGCCTCCAGGATTAATGTAATGTAGTAATGGATCTGATCAGTTCCAGCCAGAGATCTGACATCACCGGGGGGAGGTGGGGTGACAGCTAGCTGAACTCAACAGCTCACAGCAGATCTCTGATGATAGGCCATGAACACAGGTTAGATGTGTTGCCATACGGGTCAGAAGCCTGGACACACTGTACAACACGTTTTAGGACTCTAAAGTGACCCTGAAGAAGGCGCAGCGATGCCGAAACGTTGGTTTTATAAATAACTGGGGTTTTATATATACTGTATTAAAATGTGCAACTCTCTTTATTTATTTTCATAGCTAAAGAGCAAAATGAATAAAGTTTAACGATTGACACATACTTGACTCTTTCCACATTTTGTTGCATTAAAGCCTTACTCTAAAATGGATACAAAAACAAAATAATCCTCATCAATGTAAAAACAACACCCCGTAATGACAAAGTGAAAACACGTTTTTAGAAATGTTTATAAATATATTACAAATAAAAACAGAAATACCTTATTTACATAAGTATTCAGACACTTTGCTAATGAGACTCGAAATTGAGCTCAGGTGCATCCTGTTTCCATTGATCATCCACGATCATGTTTCTACATGTTTCTACAACTTAATTGGAGTCCACGCACAGAGTCAAAGCACAGGTCTGGGGAAGGTCACCAAGAACACAGTGGCCTTCATCATTCCTAAATGGAAGACGTTTAGAACCACCAAGAACCGCCCGGCCAAACTGAACAATCGGGGGAGAAGGGCTTTGGTGAGGGAGGTGACCAAGAACCCGATGGTCACATTGACAGAGCTCTAGAGTTCCTCTGTGGAGATGGGAGAGCCTTCCAGAAGGACAACCATCTCTGCAGCACTCCACCAATCAGGACAATGAGTCAATGATAACATGGCTATATACACTGGGTACCAGTACTGAGTCAATGTGCAGGCGTACCGGGTAATAACTTGGCAATATACACTGGGTACCAGTACAGAGTCAATGTGTAGGTGTATGCCTGTTTGGCCCTGTCCTGGGGTGTCATCGGATGGGGTCACAGTGTCTCCTGACCCCCTCCTGTCTCAGCCTCCAGTATTTATGCTGCAGTAGTTTATGTGTCGGGGGACTAGGGTCTGTTATATCTGGAGTACTTCTCCTGTCTTATCTGGTGTCCTGTGTGAATTTTAGTATGCTCTCTCTAATTCTCTCTTTCTCTCTTTCTTTCTCTCTCTCGAAGGACCTGAGCCCTAGGACCATGCCTCAGGACTACCTGGCATGATAACTCCTTGCTGTCCCCAGACCACCTGGACGTGCTGCTGCTCCAGTTTCAACTTACCTGATCCCTAGGACCATGCCTCAGGACTACCTGGCATGATGACTCCTTGCTGTCCCCAGACCACCTGGCCGTGCTGCTGCTCCAGTTTCAACTGTTCTGCCTGTGATTAATATTATTTGCTGGTCATTTATGAACATTTGAACATCTTGGCCATGTTCTGTTATAATCTCCACCCGGCACAGCCAGAAGAGGACTGGCCACCCCACATAGCCTGGTTCCTCTCTAGGTTTCTTCCTAGGTTTTGGCCTTTCTAGGGAGTTTTTCCTAGCCATCGTGCTTCTACACCTGCATTGCTTGCTGTTTGTGGTTTTAGGCTGGGTTTCTGTACAGCACTTTGAGATATCAGCTGATGTAAGAAGGGCGATATAAATACATTTGATTTGATTTACTGTATTATATAATGTATTAATCAGAAGGATAGAGTTATGGTCAGATTTAACAAAGAGAGGGAGGTATATGTACTGTAGAAATCAGAAAGATAGAGTTATGGTCAGATTTAACAAAGGGAGGGAGGTATATGTACTGTAGAAATCAGAAAGATAGAGTTATGGTCAGATTTAACAAAGGGAGGGAGGTATATGTACTGTAGAAATCAGAAAGATAGAGTTATGGTCAGATTTAACAAAGGGAGGGAGGTATATGTACTGTAGAAATCAGAAAGATAGAGTCATGATCAGATTTAACAAAGGGAGGAAGGTATATGTACTGTAGAAATCAGAAAGATAGAGTTATGGTCAGATTTAACAAAGGGAGGGAGGTATATGTACTGTAGAAATCAGAAAGATAGAGTTATGGTCAGATTTACCAAAGGGAGGGAGGTATATGTACTGTAGAAATCAGAAAGATAGAGTTATGGTCAGATTTACCAAAGGGAGGGAGGTATATGTACTGTAGAAATCAGAAAGATAGAGTTATGGTCAGACTTAACAAAGGGAGGGAGGTATATGTACTGTAGAAATCAGAAAGATAGAGTTATGGTCAGATTTAACAAAGGGAGGGAGGTATATGTACTGTAGAAATCAGAAAGATAGAGTTATGGTCAGATTTAACAAAGGGAGGGAGGTATATGTACTGTAGAAATCAGAAAGACAGAGTTATGGTCAGATTTAACAAAGGGGGGAAGGTATATACTGCAGTTGATCATGTAAAACAGTTCAGAAGTCTTGGGCTATACTATAGTATAATATTCAGAGAATGGTAGCTATACTATAGTATAATATTCAGAGAATGGTGGCTATACTATAGTATAATATTCAGAGAATGGTGGCTATACTATAGTATACTATTCAGAGAATGGTGGCTATACTCTAGTATACTATTCAGAGAATGGGGGCTATACTATAGTATAATATTCAGAGAATGGTGGCTATACTATAGTATACTATTCAGAGAATGGTGGCTATACTATAGTATAATATTCAGAGAATGGTGGCTATACTATAGTATACTATTCAGAGAATGGTGGCTATACTATAGTATAATATTCAGAGAATGGTGGCTATACTATAGTATACTATTCAGAGAATGGTGGCTATACTATAGTATAATATTCAGAGAATGGTGGCTATACTATAGTATAATATTCAGAGAATGGTGGCTATACTATAGTATACTATTCAGAGAATGGTGGCTACACTATAGTATAATATTCAGAGAATGGTGGCTATACTATAGTATACTATTCAGAGAATGGTGGCTATACTCTAGTATAATATTCAGAGAATGGGAGCTATACTATAGTATAATATTCAGAGAATGGTGGCTATACTATACTATAGTATTCAGAGAATGGGATCTTCCTCAACAGTCCCCTCTCCTTCCACAGTTTATTTTTCTCACATTTAATACATTTAATTACTTCCACATGTATATCCCGTAATGTCATCTGAGAGCAGCATGTTGATATGATATATAAGGAACCAGCTATAGTCCAGACACCAAGGTCCCAGAGAAATCCCTTTTCCTTCTGATAAACCTTTATACAGGACAGCCGTAGGAAATATGTCTGATATATTATTATACATTTATGAGTGAAACACATATTGTTAATTCAATATGTAAAAATGTAAAAAACAATGTTAATGTAAATATCAGTGTTATGTCACAATGTGTTTTACTTCAGACAACCCACACACTGTACTCCTCTATACCCCAACCTAGAAGGTGTCATCTACCAGATCATTCCACCGATTTGATTCCAAATTCAATTTTAGGTGTCCTTATTTATCCCATATTCAATGCTTAGTTAACTAATCTTTGTACTTTGCATTTTCAGTGCCAGAGTCACAAATTCTGAAGAAATATCCCAATTGAAAAATGGCCGGTGTCGGAGACCGAGTGTCTGTAGGATGGAACTTGACATGCTGGTTCCTCTTTCCAAACTGGAAGACACACAAAAGAAACACTGACCGACTGACAGCTATCGTAATATCCAGACACAGATGGAATCTGCTTTGAAGAGCCACGTTATGAAATAGTTTTAATGAAAAAGTTGCTAATGTTTGTATTGCTACGGATTCCATAACGTGGTCAGCCACCATGGCTGGGACCGCAAGATAGTGTCCCAGATTCCTGTTAAGTAGCAGTTAGCTGCTAGCCATTATGAAAATGGAGCGTACTAATGCTATCAATGCTAGCCCACAGGTGGTTTTATCCACAGCTGGGCAGAAATGATTCAGGTGCGAGATGATTTACACACAATCACAAAAGGAATATAAGGTGTAACTGTAAAATGGACAGGGATTTGTCTGCTCGAAATGCAACAACACCGAGCAGCTTGGGGAAGAGACCGGCTGTCAGCTCGGCTGAGAGAAAAGGATACCAGCAGCTTGGGGAAGAGATCCTCCGGCTGTCAGCTCGGCTGAGAGAAAAGGATACCAGCAGCTTGGAGAAGAGATCCTCCGGCTGTCAGCTCTGCTGAGAGAAAAGGATACCAGCAGCTTGGGGAAGAGATCCTCCGGCTGTCAGCTCGGCTGAGAGAAAAGGATACCAGCAGCTTGGGGAAAAGATCCTCCGGCTGTCAGCTCGGCTGAGAGAAAAGGATACCAGCAGCTTGGGGAAGAGATCCTCCGGCTGTCTGCTCGGCTGAGAGAAAAGGACAACATGCTTTCTAAGTACACCAACCTGGCTGTAACCCAGGCAACCCAATCTCAGTTTTAAATGCCTCCTATAGCAAAGCTGTTGATGAGTCAGGTGGCGTTGATTTGTTCCAATCCAACGGACAGGTGTCAAGTCCGTGGCACCATGGGAGACTGGACACTCGCAAGGCTTAGGAGATCAGGGAGGCAGTCTCGCCACCCATCTATCCAAGAGGACCCGATCCAGCTATCAAACAGCTTTGCCATGCTTGAGACAGACCTACCAGCTCCGCGAGTCAGCACGGATCCTGGGTGTATACCACCAGCCGGCGGTGGTATTGTTTCAGGTGATCTGAGGAACTGAGGAAGGACCCCCAAAACAATGTAGGATCCTCGCTAGACTGACAGAGCTCCAGGCCCAACAACATCAAACTGTTTTAGAGGATGACAGACAGGGTCTGGTAGAGCTCCAGTCCCAACATCAAACTGTTTTAAAGACTGATTGGCAGGGTCTGGTAGAGCTCCAGTCCCAACATCAAACTGTTTTAGAGGATGACAGACAGGGTCTCGTAGGGCTCCAATCCCAGCAACATCAAACTGTTTTTGAGACTGACAGACAGGGTCTGGTAGGGCTCCAGTCCCAGCAACATCAAACTGTTTTAGAGACTGACAGACAGGGTCTGGTAGGGCTCCAGTCCCAGCAACATCAAACTGTTTTAGAGACTGACAGACAGGGTCTGGTAGTGCCCCAGTCCCAACATCAAACTGTTTTAGAGACTGACAGACAGGGTCTGGTAGAGCTCCAGTCACAACATCAAACTGTTTTAGAGGATGAAAGACAGGGTCTGGTAGAGCTCCAGGCCCAGCAACATCAAACTGTTTTAGAGACTGACAGACAGGGTCTGGTAGAGCTCCAGTCCCAACATCAAACTGTTTTAGAGACTGACAGACAGGGTCTGGTAGTGGTCCAGTCCCAGCAACATCAAACTGTTTTAGAGACTGACAGACAGGGTCTAGCAGTGTTCCAGTCCCAACATCAAACTGTTTTAGAGACTGACAGACAGGGTCTGGCAGTGCTCCAGTCCTCCCTGTCAGAATAACCAACAGAGGACATGGAAACCATATAATCTCCTTTATAAATGGCACTGTGGTTTTTGTGAATAACCTAGTTTATGTTCCTTTAACTTCACCTTCTAGTAAGTTTATAACAACTGTCGTCTCCTACCATTCTGAGAGATTGGAGACTGTCAGACAGGGTCTGGTAGTGGTCCAGGCCCAGCAACATCAAACTGTTTTAGAGACTGACAGACAGGGTCTTGTAGTGCTCCAGTCCCAGCAACATCAAACTGTTTTAGAGACTGACAGACAGGGTCTGGTAGTGCTCCAGTCCTCCCTGTCAGAATAACCAACAGAGGACATGGAAACCATATCATCTCCTTTATAAATGGCACTGTGGTTATTGTGAATAACCTAGTTTATGTTCCTTTAACTCCACCTTCTAGTAAGTTTATAACAACTGTCGTCTCCTACCATTCTGATAGATTGGAGACTGTCAGAAAACGTGGCTGTAACTTTAATCATTTGGTTGCTACTCCTTTGGTTACCTCGAGGCAGATGCCCCAGGAGCAGAGTGGCCCACACTCATTGATTATTGCACTTTTAAATGTTAGAGCAATCACTCGTAAAACCTTTCTCATGAATGACCTCATTACTGAGCGTGAAGTAGATTGCATGTTTCTCACTAAAACATGGCTGTCTTCAGACTGTAGTGCCACTCTTATTGAAGCCTCCCCTTGGACTACAGCTTTTCATTCTCTATCAGAAAAGGTGGGGGGACAGCTTCTATTTTACTGAGGCTCTCAGCTGTAAGGACATTTCATTTGTACCTTTATTTAGGCAAGTCAGTTAAGAACAAATTCTTATTTTCAGTGACAGCCTAGAGACAGTGGGTTTTCTGCGTTATTCAGGGGCAGAACAAAATATGTTTACCTTGTCAGCTCAGGGATTCGATCTTGCAACCTTTCGGTTACTGGACCAACACTCCAAGCACTAGGGTACCTGCCTCCCCTACACTCTAACCACTAGGGTACCTGCCTCCCCTACACTCTAACTACTAGACTACCTGCCTTCCCTACACTCCAACCACTAGGGTACCTGCCACCCCTACACTCCAACCACTAGGGTACCTGCCTCCCCTACACTCTAACCACCAGACTACCTGCCACCCCTATACTCTAACCACTAGGCTACCTGCCCCCCTCTACACTCCAACCACTAGGCTACCTGCCTCCCCTACACTCTAACCACTAGGTTACCTGCCACCCCTACACTCTAACCACTAGGGTACCTGCCCCCCTACACTCTAACCACTAGGTTACCTGCCACCCCTACACTCTAATCACTAGGGTACCTGCCTCCCCTACACTCTAACCACTAGGGTACCTGCCGCCCCATTTGACGACTTATGGTATCATTTTCTTGTTACAATTAACATTAACAGCTCTGGTGTACATTCCTGCAGTCATCATGCCAATTGCACACTCCCTCAACTTGAGACATCTATGGCATTGTGTTGTGTGACAAAACTGTATATTTTAGAGTGGCAATGTATTGTTTCAAGCACAAGGTGCACCTGTGTAATGATCATGCTGTTGAATCAGTTTCTTGATATGCCACACCTGTCAACTTGATGGATTAACTTGGCAAGATAATGTTTTTATTTGTGAGTATGGAACATTTCTGGGATCAATATGTCATCTAATTAAACACGGGACCAACACTTTGCATGTTGCGTTTATATTTTTGTTCAGTGTATAACACAACGTAGGGCAGCAGACTGGTCCCATCTATATCACTATGTAGGGCAGCAGACTGGTCCCATCTATATCACTATGTAGGGCAGCAGACAGGTCCCATCGATATCACTATGTAGGGCAGCAGACTGGTCCCATCTATATCACTATATAGGGCAGCAGACTGGTCCCATCTATATCACTATATAGGGCAACAGACTGGTCTCATCTATATCACTATGTAGGGCAGCAGACTGGTCTCATCTATATCACTATGTAGGGCAGCAGACTGTTCTCATCTATATCACTATGTAGGGCAGCAGACTGGTTCCATCTATATCACTATGTAGGGCAACATACTGGTCCCATCTATATCACTATATAGGGCAACAGACTGGTCTCATCTATATCACTATGTAGGGCAGCAGACTGGTCCCATCTATATCACTATGTAGGGCAGCAGACTGGTCTCATCTATATCACTATGTAGGGCAGCAGACTGTTCTCATCTATATCACTATGTAGGGCAGCAGACTGGTTCCATCTATATCACTATGTAGGGCAACATACTGGTCCCATCTATATCACTATATAGGGCAACAGACTGGTCTCATCTATATCACTATGTAGGGCAGCAGACTGGTCCCATCTATATCACTATGTAGGGCAGCAGACTGGTCCCATCTATATCACTATGTAGGGCAGCAGACTGGTCCCATCTATATCACTATGTAGGGCAGCAGACTGGTCCCATCTATATCACTATGTAGGGCAGCAGACTGGTCCCATCTATATCACTATGTAGGGCAGCAGACTGGTCCCATCTATATCACTATGTAGGGCAGCAGACTGGTCCCATCTATTCAGTATCACTATGTAGGGCAGCAGACTGGTCCCATCTATATCACTATGTAGGGCAGCAGACTGGTCCCATCTATATCACTATGTAGGGCAGCAGACTGGTCCCATCTATATCACTATGTAGGGCAGCAGACTGGTCCCATCAATATCACTATGTAGGAAAACAGACTGGTCCCATCTATATCACTATGTAGGGCAGCAGACTGGTCTTATCTATATCACTATGTAGGGCAGCAGACTGGTCTCATCTATATCACTATGTAGGGCAGCAGACTGGTCCCATCTATACAGTATCACTATGTAGGGAAGCAGACTGGTCCCATCTATATCACTATGTAGGGCAGCAGACTGGTCCCATCTATATCACTATGTAGGGCAGCAGACTGGTCCCATCTATATCACTATGTAGGGCAGCAGACTGGTCTCATCTATATCACTATGTAGGGCAGCAGACTGGTCCCAGCTCTAATATATATTCTTTAGTATGTCGACACACCTTCACATTAGTGGTTTCGGCTATTTCATTCACACCCGTTGCTGACAGGTGTATAAAATCGAGCACATAGCCATTCAATCTCCATAGAAAAAAAATGGCCTTAATGAAGAGCTCAGTGATTTCAATGTGGCATGGTCATAGGATGCCACCTTTCCAACAAGTCAGTTCTTCAAATTTCTGCCCTGTTAGAGCTGCCCCCGGTCAACTGTAAGTGCTGTTATTGTGAAGTGGAAACGTCTAAGCTCAGCTGGGACGTGGTAGGACGAAAACGTTTTCAGAACGGGACCATTGAGTGCTGAAGCGCGTAGCGTGTAAATATCTTCTGTCCTCGGTTGCAACACTCACTACCGAGTTCCAAACTGCCTCTGGAAGCAACACTCACTACCGAGTTCCAAACTGCCTCTGGAAGCAACACTCACTACCGAGTTCCAAACGGCCTCTGGAAGCAACACTCACTACTGAGTTCCAAACTGCCTCTGGAAGCAACACTCACTACCGAGTTCCAAACTGCCTCTGGAAGCAACACTCACTACCGAGTTCCAAACTGCCTCTGGAAGCAACACTCACTACCAAGTTCCAAACTGCCTCTGGAAGCAATGCCAGAAGAATAACTGTTAGTTGGGAGCTTCATGAAATGGGTTTCCATGGCCGAGCAGCCGCACGCAAGCCTAAGATCACCCTGCTCATTGCCAAGCGTCGGCTGTAGTGGTGAAAATCTCGCCGCCATTGGACTCTGGAGCAGTCGGAACGCATTCTCTGGAGTGATGAATCACGCTTCAAGGCTACCTGCCCCAATGCATAGTGACAATTGTAAAGTTTGAGGAATAATGGTTTAGGGCTGTTTTTCACATTTCAGCATGACAATGCCCCCGTGCACAAAGCGAGGTCCATACAGAAATTGTTTTTGCGAGATCAGTGTGGAAGAACTGGCCTGAACAGAGCCCTGCCCTCAAACCCGTCGAACACCTTTGGGATGAATTGGAACTTCGACCCCAAGCCACGTGCTGGAGCCAAGCTAAGGGTCGAAGGTAACATATGGAATTGTTTTAAGAAGGAACTACCAAGGATTATTTAGCTTTTAGAGTTTGGAATTTTAAGACCCAATAAGGTATCAATGAAAATATATACTATTTTTTAGGTATAAAACATTTCATCTGGCATTACTGCTATTAGCCAATAGAAACACATTGAATAACAGATAGTCCTTACTGCTATTAGCCTATAGAAACACATTGAATAACAGATAGTCCTTACTGCTATTAACCCATAGAAACACATTGAATAACAGCGACCATTTTAGGCCAAGGATTAAACAACGTGATATAAAGGTTCTCAGACAGTAACACTATTAAACAACGTGATGTAAAGGTTCTCAGACAGTAACACTATTAAACAACGTGATATAAAGGTTCTCAGACAGTAACACTATTAAACAACGTGATATAAAGGTTCTCAGACAGTAACACTATTAAACAACGTGATATAAAGGTTCTCAGACGGTAACAGTATTAAACAATGTGATGTAAAGGTTCTCAGACAGTAACAGTATTAAACAACGTGATATAAAGGTTCTCAGGCAGTAACAGTATTAAACAACGTGATATAAAGGTTCTCAGACAGTAACAGTATTAAACAACGTGATATAAAGGTTCTCAGACAGTAACAGTATTAAACAACGTGATATAAAGGTTCTCAGACAGTAACAGCATTAAACAACGTGATATAAAAGTTCTCAGACAGTAACAGTATTAAACAACGTGATATAAAGGTTCTCAGACAGTAACACTATTAAACAACGTGATATAAAGGTTCTCAGACAGTAACAGTATTAAACAACGTGGTATAAAGGTTCTCAGACGGTATTATGACCAGAACACTATTAAACAATGTGATATAAAGGTTCTCAGACAGTAACACTATTAAACAACGTGATATAAAGGTTCTCAGACAGTAACAGTATTAAACAACGTGGTATAAAGGTTCTCAGACAGTATTATGACCAAAACACTATTAAACAACGTGATATAAAGGTTCTCAGACAGTAACACTATTAAACAACGTGATGTAAAGGTTCTCAGACAGTAACAGTATTAAACAACGTGATGTAAAGGTTCTCAGACAGTAACACTATTAAACAACGTGATATAAAGGTTCTCAGACAGTAACACTATTAAACAACGTGATGTAAAGGTTCTCAGACATTAACAGTATTAAACAACGTGATATAAAGGTTCTCAGACAGTAACAGTATTAAACAACGTGATATAAAGGTTCTCAGACAGTAACAGTATTAAACAACGTGATATAAAGGTTCTCAGACAGTAACAGTATTAAACAACGTGATATAAAGGTTCTCAGACAGTAACACTATTAAACAACGTGATGTAAAGGTTCTCAGACGGTATTATGACCAGAACACTATTAAACAACGTGATATAAAGGTTCTCAGACAGTATTATGACCAGAACACTATTAAACAACGTGATGTAAAGGTTCTTAGACAGTAACAGTATTAAACAACGTGATATAAAGGTTCTCAGACAGTAACAGTATTAAACAACGTGATATAAAGGTTCTCAGACAGTATTATGACCAGAACACTATTAAACAACGTGATATAAAGGTTCTCAGACAGTAACACTATTAAACAACGTGATGTAAAGGTTCTCAGACAGTAACAGTATTAAACAACGTGATATAAAGGTTCTCAGACAGTATTATGACCAGAACACTATTAAACAACGTGATATAAAGGTTCTCAGACAGTAACAGTATTAAACAACGTGATATAAAGGTTCTCAGACAGTAACACTATTAAACAACGTGATGTAAAGGTTCTCAGACAGTAACAGTATTAAACAACGTGATATAAAGGTTCTCAGACAGTAACAGTATTAAACAACGTGATATAAAGGTTCTCAGACAGTAACAGTATTAAACAACGTGATATAAAGGTTCTCAGACAGTAACAGTATTAAACAACGTGATATAAAGGTTCTCAGACAGTAACAGTATTAAACAACGTGATATAAAGGTTCTCAGACAGTAACACTATTAAACAACGTGATGTAAAGGTTCTCAGACGGTATTATGACCAGAACACTATTAAACAACGTGATATAAAGGTTCTCAGACAGTATTATGACCAGAACACTATTAAACAACGTGATGTAAAGGTTCTTAGACAGTAACAGTATTAAACAACGTGATATAAAGGTTCTCAGACAGTAACAGTATTAAACAACGTGATATAAAGGTTCTCAGACAGTATTATGACCAGAACACTATTAAACAACGTGATATAAAGGTTCTCAGACAGTAACACTATTAAACAACGTGATGTAAAGGTTCTCAGACAGTAACAGTATTAAACAACGTGATGTAAAGGTTCTCAGACAGTAACAGTATTAAACAACGTGATATAAAGGTTCTCAGACAGTATTATGACCAGAACACTATTAAACAACGTGATATAAAGGTTCTCAGACAGTAACAGTATTAAACAACGTGATATAAAGGTTCTCAGACAGTAACACTATTAAACAACGTGATGTAAAGGTTCTCAGACAGTAACAGTATTAAACAACGTGATATAAAGGTTCTCAGACAGTAACAGTATTAAACAACGTGATATAAAGGTTCTCAGACAGTAACAGTATTAAACAACGTGATATAAAGGTTCTCAGACAGTAACAGTATTAAACAACGTGATATAAAGGTTCTCAGACAGTAACACTATTAAACAACGTGATGTAAAGGTTCTCAGACGGTATTATGACCAGAACACTATTAAACAACGTGATGTAAAGGTTCTTAGACAGTAACAGTATTAAACAACGTGATGTAAAGGTTCTCAGACAGTAACAGTATTAAACAACGTGATATAAAGGTTCTCAGACAGTATTATGACCAGAACACTATTAAACAACGTGATATAAAGGTTCTCAGACAGTATAATGACCAGAACACTATTAAACAACGTGATATGAAGGTTCTCAGACAGTATAATGACCAGAACACTATTAAACAACGTGATATGAAGGTTCTCAGACAGTAACAGTATTAAACAACGTGATGTAAAGGTTCTCAGACAGTAACAGTATTAAACAACGTGATATAAAGGTTCTCAGACAGTATTATGACCAGAACACTATTAAACAACGTGATATAAAGGTTCTCAGACAGTAACACTATTAAACAACGTGATATAAAGGTTCTCAGACAGTAACACTATTAAACAACGTGATATAAAGGTTCTCAGACAGTAACACTATTAAACAACGTGATATAAAGGTTCTCAGACAGTAACAGTATTAAACAACGTGATATAAAGGTTCTCAGACAGTATTATGACCAGAACACTATTAAACAACGTGATATAAAGGTTCTCAGACAGTAACAGTATTAAACAACGTGTTATAAAGGTTCTCAGACAGTAACAGTATTAAACAACGTGATATAAAGGTTCTCAGACACTATTATGACCAGAACACTATTAAACAACGTGATATAAAGGTTCTCAGACAGTAACAGTATTAAACAACGTGATATAAAGGTTCTCAGACAGTATTATGACCAGAACACTATTAAACAACGTGACATAAAGGTTCTCAGACGGTATTTTGACCAGAACACTATTAAACAACGTGATATAAAGGTTCTCAGACGGTAACAGTATTAAACAACGTGATATAAAGGTTCTCAGACAGTAACAGTATTAAACAACGTGATATAAAGGTTCTCAGACAGTAACACTATTAAACAACGTGATATAAAGGTTCTCAGACACTATTATGACCAGAACACTATTAAACAACGTGATATAAAGGTTCTCAGACACTATTATGACCAGAACACTATTAAACAACGTGATATAAAGGTTCTCAGAGAGTAACAGTATTAAACAACGTGATATAAAGGTTCTCAGACAGTAACAGTATTAAACAACGTGATATAAAGGTTCTCAGGCAGTAACACTATTAAACAACGTGATATAAAGGTTCTCAGACAGTAACAGTATTAAACAACGTGATATAAAGGTTCTCAGACAGTAACAGTATTAAACAACGTGATATAAAGGTTCTCAGACAGTAACACTATTAAACAACGTGATGTAAAGGTTCTCAGACAGTAACAGTATTAAACAACGTGATATAAAGGTTCTCAGACAGTAACAGTATTAAACAACGTGATATAAAGGTTCTCAGACAGTAACACTATTAAACAACGTGATGTAAAGGTTCTCAGACAGTAACAGTATTAAACAACGTGATATAAAGGTTCTCAGACAGTAACAGTATTAAACAACGTGATATAAAGGTTCTCAGACAGTAACAGTATTAAACAACGTGATATAAAGGTTCTCAGACAGTAACAGTATTAAACAACGTGATATAAAGGTTCTCAGACAGTAACACTATTAAACAACGTGATGTAAAGGTTCTCAGACGGTATTATGACCAGAACACTATTAAACAATGTGATATAAAGGTTCTCAGACAGTATTATGACCAGAACACTATTAAACAACGTGATGTAAAGGTTCTTAGACAGTAACAGTATTAAACAACGTGATGTAAAGGTTCTCAGACAGTAACAGTATTAAACAACGTGATATAAAGGTTCTCAGACAGTATTATGACCAGAACACTATTAAACAACGTGATATAAAGGTTCTCAGACAGTATAATGACCAGAACACTATTAAACAACGTGATATGAAGGTTCTCAGACAGTATAATGACCAGAACACTATTAAACAACGTGATATGAAGGTTCTCAGACAGTAACAGTATTAAACAACGTGATGTAAAGGTTCTCAGACAGTAACAGTATTAAACAACGTGATATAAAGGTTCTCAGACAGTATTATGACCAGAACACTATTAAACAACGTGATATAAAGGTTCTCAGACAGTAACACTATTAAACAACGTGATATAAAGGTTCTCAGACAGTAACACTATTAAACAACGTGATATAAAGGTTCTCAGACAGTAACACTATTAAACAACGTGATATAAAGGTTCTCAGACAGTAACAGTATTAAACAACGTGATATAAAGGTTCTCAGACAGTATTATGACCAGAACACTATTAAACAACGTGATATAAAGGTTCTCAGACGGTAACAGTATTAAACAACGTGTTATAAAGGTTCTCAGACAGTAACAGTATTAAACAACGTGATATAAAGGTTCTCAGACACTATTATGACCAGAACACTATTAAACAACGTGATATAAAGGTTCTCAGACAGTAACAGTATTAAACAACGTGATATAAAGGTTCTCAGACAGTATTATGACCAGAACACTATTAAACAACGTGACATAAAGGTTCTCAGACGGTATTTTGACCAGAACACTATTAAACAACGTGATATAAAGGTTCTCAGACGGTAACAGTATTAAACAACGTGATATAAAGGTTCTCAGACAGTAACAGTATTAAACAACGTGATATAAAGGTTCTCAGACAGTAACACTATTAAACAACGTGATATAAAGGTTCTCAGACACTATTATGACCAGAACACTATTAAACAACGTGATATAAAGGTTCTCAGACACTATTATGACCAGAACACTATTAAACAACGTGATATAAAGGTTCTCAGAGAGTAACAGTATTAAACAACGTGATATAAAGGTTCTCAGACAGTAACAGTATTAAACAACGTGATATAAAGGTTCTCAGGCAGTAACACTATTAAACAACGTGATATAAAGGTTCTCAGACAGTAACAGTATTAAACAACGTGATATAAAGGTTCTCAGACAGTAACAGTATTAAACAACGTGATATAAAGGTTCTCAGACAGTAACAGTATTAAACAACGTGATATAAAGGTTCTCAGACGGTAACACTATTAAACAACGTGATATAAAGGTTCTCAGACAGTAACAGTATTAAACAACGTGATATAAAGGTTCTCAGACAGTAACACTATTAAACAACGTGATATAAAGGTTCTCAGACAGTAACAGTATTAAACAACGTGATATAAAGGTTCTCAGACAGTAACAGTATTAAACAACGTGATATGAAGGTTCTCAGACGGTGTTATTTCATCCCTGTAAACCAACGTGGAGCAGCAGTCCTCTCCACTGTGTTGATCAACACAGCAGTGCTTACCTGCTTGCTTCGGGATTAACACACTAACAAGTTTAAATTCTGCCCACAGCTTTTGAAATGATTCAATTTTCCTAATCTTGTTTAGCTTTAGAGTACGTGGCTTTGAGGCATCGCCACAGCCTCTTTCAATCCTGCTTCCTTTCAGGACATTTGCATATCTATATTTTAGCAGCAATTCAAGACAGGCTCTGCTTCGGCCTGTATAAAGCCAGACTGAGCAACTTCCCCAGGTCAACCTGCAGGCTTAATATATGTTTGATGTGTCCAGATAACCACCTGTTTTCTACCGGCCAAGAAAAATGCTAAACTGCCTCTTGATCTTAATAGGATAGAAAGCTGCTCCCATCCTCAGCGCTAGAGACAGGACAGTGAGTTCATGTCTTCCAGCTGCATGATTTAGACCAGGCTTCTTGTTCAGGAAAACAGTCTAATAAGTATGTAAGTATGCGTTTGGTAATATAATATAGTTGTTTAGCATCAACATAGCTTTTTTTAGGCCTTTTCGTTATAGGTTGAACTTCCTTCAATCTGATAGAGACCTTTGTAGTCAAAGACATCTGGTTGTAGTCACACTGCTCACAGACGCAAAGAGGACAATTAGCTGCAACATTTAATGTGCGGTGATGTGAGAAGGAATTTCAGAGTGCTAAAAGAGCTTTTCCTTCTAAGTGGCCCCCAGTGGCTGAGGTGTTAACAGTCTGCATAGTCTGAAGCTTAGCGCATTGCCTACTGAGAATGAGCATGATGTTTAGAGTGATGCCTACTGAGAATGAGCATGATGTTTAGAGTGTTGAATACTGGGAATGAGCATGATGTTTAGAGTGATGCCTAATGAGAATGAGCATGATGTTTAGCGCATTGCCTACTGAGAATCAGCATGATGTTTAGAGTGATGCCTACTGAGAATGAGTATGATGTTTAGAGTGATGAATACTGGGATTGAGCATAATGTTTAGAGTGTTGAATACTGGGATTGAGCATGATGTTTAGAGTGTTGAATACTGGGATTGAGCATGATGTTTAGAGTGATGAATACTGGGAATGAGCATAATGTTTAGAGTGATGAATACTGAGAATGAGCATGATGTTTAGAGTGTTGAATACTGGGATTGAGCATGATGTTTAGAGTGTTGAATGCTGGGATTGAGCATGATGTTTAGAGTGTTGAATGCTGGGATTGAGCATGATGTTTAGAGTGCTCAGCACATGTGGGAACTCCATCAAGACAGTTGGAAAAGTATTCCAGGTGAAGATGGTTGAGAGAATGCCAAGTGTGCACAAAGCTGTCAACAAGGCAAAGTATGGCTATGTTGAAGAATCTAGAATATAATATATATTTTGATTTGTTGAAGACTTTTTTGGTTACTACATGATTGCATATGTGTTATTTCATAGTTTTCATGTCTTCACTATTAATCTACAATGTGGAAAATAGTAAAAATAAAGAAAAACCCTTGAATGAGTAGGTGTGTCCAGCATTTTTACTGTAGATCAAATATGTCTAAAATGTAAAAAGCCTTCCTTATCACAGGACATATCAACATGCTGAAAACCTTCCTTACCACAGGACAAATCAACAGGCTGAAAACCTTCCTTACCGCAGGATAAATCAACAGGCTGAAAACCTTCCTTACCACAGGACATATCAACAGGCTGAAAACCTTCCTTACCACAGGACAAATCAACAGGCTGAAAACCTTCCTTACCACAGGACAAATCAGCATGCTGAAAACCTTCCTTACCGCAGGACAAATCAACATGCTGAAAAACTTCCTTACCACAGGACATATCAACATGCTGAAAACCTTCCTTACCACAGGACAAATCAACATGCTGGAAACCTTCCTTACCGCAGGACAAATCAGCATGCTGAAAACCTTCCTTACCGCAGGACATATCAACAGGCTGAAAACCTTCCTTACCACAGGACATATCAACATGCTGAAAACCTTCCTTACCACAGGACAAATCACCTGGTTAAAAGGAACACTCTTTTTCTGTATAAATCACCTGGTTAAAAGGAACACTCTGTTTCTGTATAAATCACCTGGTTAAAAGGAACACTGTTTCTGTATAAATCACCTGGTTAAAAGGAACACTCTGTTTCTGTATAAATCACCTGGTTAAAAGGAACACTCTGTTTCTCTATACATCACCTGGTTAAAAGGAACACTCTGTTTCTGTATAAATCACCTGGTTAAAAGGAACACTCTGTCTGTATAAATCACCTGGTTAAAAGGAACACTCTGTTTCTGTATAAATCACCTGGTTAAAAGGAACACTGTTTCTGTATAAATCACCTGGTTAAAAGGAACACTCTGGTTCTGTATAAATCACCTGGTTAAAAGGAACACTCTGTTTCTGTATAAATCACCTGGTTAAAAGGAACACTCTGTTTCTGTATAAATCACCTGGTTAAAAGGAACACTCTGTTTCTGTATAAATCACCTGGTTAAAAGGAACACTCTGTTTCTGTATAAATCACCTGGTTAAAAGGAACACTCTGTTTCTGTATAAATCACCTGGTTAAAAGGAACACTCTGGTTCTGTATAAATCACCTGGTTAAAAGGAACACTCTGGTTCTGTATAAATCACCTGGTTAAAAGGAACACCCTGTTTCTGTATAAATCACCTGGTTAAAAGGAACACTCTGTTTCTGTATAAATCACCTGGTTAAAAGGAACACTCTGTTTCTGTATAAATCACCTGGTTAAAAGGAACACTCTGTTTCTGTATAAATCACCTGGTTAAAAGGAACACTCTGTTTCTGTATAAATCACCTGGTTAAAAGGAACACTCTGTTTCTGTATAAATCACCTGGTTAAAAGGAACACTCTGTTTCTGTATAAATCACCTGGTTAAAAGGAACACTCTGTTTCTGTATAAATCACCTGGTTAAAAGGAACACTCTGTTTCTGTATAAATCACCTGGTTAAAAGGAACACTCTGTTTCTGTATAAATCACCTGGTTAAAAGGAACACTCTGTTTCTGTATAAATCACCTGGTTAAAAGGAACACTCTGTTTCTGTATAAATCACCTGGTTAAAAGGAACACTCTGTTTCTGTATAAATCACCTGGTTAAAAGGAACACTCTGTTTCTGTATAAATCACCTGGTTAAAAGGAACACTCTGTTTCTGTATAAATCACCTGGTTAAAAGGAACACTCTGTTTCTGTATAAATCACCTGGTTAAAAGGAACACTGTTTCTGTATAAATCACCTGGTTAAAAGGAACACTCTGTTTCTGTATAAATCACCTGGTTAAAAGGAACACTGTTTCTGTATAAATCACCTGGTTAAAAGGAACACTCTGTTTCTGTATAAATCACCTGGTTAAAAGGAACACTCTGTTTCTCTATAAATCACCTGGTTAAAAGGAACACTCTGTTTCTCTATAAATCACCTGGTTAAAAGGAACACTCTGTTTCTGTATAAATCACCTGGTTAAAAGGAACACTCTGTTTCTGTATAAATCACCTGGTTAAAAGGAACACTCTGTTTCTGTATAAATCACCTGGTTAAAAGGAACACTCTGTTTCTGTATAAATCACCTGGTTAAAAGGAACACTCTGTTTCTGCATAAATCACCTGGTTAAAAGGAACACTCTGTTTCTGTATAAATCACCTGGTTAAAAGGAACACTCTGTTTCTGTATAAATCACCTGGTTAAAAGGAACACTCTGTTTCTGTATAAATCACCTGGTTAAAAGGAACACTCTGTTTCTGTATAAATCACCTGGTTAAAAGGAACACTCTGTTTCTGTATAAATCACCTGGTTAAAAGGAACACTCTGTTTCTGTATAAATCACCTGGTTAAAAGGAACACTCTGTTTCTGTATAAATCACCTGGTTAAAAGGAACACTGTTTCTGTATAAATCACCTGGTTAAAAGAAACACTCTGTTTCTGTATAAATCACCTGGTTAAAAGGAACACTCTGTTTCTGTATAAATCACCTGGTTAAAAGGAACACTCTGTTTCTGTATAAATCACCTGGTTAAAAGGAACACTCTGTTTCTGTATAAATCACCTGGTTAAAAGGAACACTCTGTTTCTCTATAAATCACCTGGTTAAAAGGAACACTCTGTTTCTGTATAAATCACCTGGTTAAAAGGAACACTCTGTTTCTGTATAAATCACCTGGTTAAAAGGAACACTCTGTTTCTGTATAAATCACCTGGTTAAAAGGAACACTCTGTTTCTGTATAAATCACCTGGTTAAAAGGAACACTCTGTTTCTGTATAAATCACCTGGTTAAAAGGAACACTCTGTTTCTGTATAAATCACCTGGTTAAAAGGAACACTCTGTTTCTGTATACATCACCTGGTTAAAAGGAACACTCTGTTTCTGTATAAATCACCTGGTTAAAAGGAACACTCTGTTTCTGTATAAATCACCTGGTTAAAAGGAACACTCTGTTTCTGTATACATCACCTGGTTAAAAGGAACACTCTGTTTCTGTATAAATCACCTGGTTAAAAGGAACACTCTGTTTCTATATAAATCACCTGGTTAAAAGGAACACTCTGTTTCTGTATAAATCACCTGGTTAAAAGGAACACTCTGTTTCTGTATAAATCACCTGGTTAAAAGGAACACTCTGTTTCTGTATAAATCACCTGGTTAAAAGGAACACTCTGTTTCTGTATAAATCACCTGGTTAAAAGGAACACTCTGTTTCTGTATAAATCACCTGGTTAAAAGGAACTCTGTTTCTGTATAAATCACCTGGTTAAAAGGAACACTCTGTTTCTATATAAATCACCTGGTTAAAAGGAACACACTGTTTCTGTATAAATCACCTGGTTAAAAGGAACACTCTGTTTCTGTATAAATCACCTGGTTAAAAGGAACACTCTGTTTCTGTATAAATCACCTGGTTAAAAGGAACACTCTGTTTCTGTATAAATCACCTGGTTAAAAGGAACACTCTGTTTTTGTATACATCACCTGGTTAAAAGGAACACTCTGTTTCTGTATAAATCACCTGGTTAAAAGGAACACTCTGTTTCTGTATAAATCACCTGGTTAAAAGGAACACTCTGTTTCTCTATAAATCACCTGGTTAAAAGGAACACTCTGTTTCTGTATAAATCACCTGGTTAAAAGGAACACTCTGTTTCTGTATAAATCACCTGGTTAAAAGGAACACTCTGTTTCTGCATCAATCACCTGGTTAAAAGGAACACTCTGTTTCTGTATAAATCACCTGGTTAAAAGGAACACTCTGTTTCTGTATAAATCACCTGGTTAAAAGGAACACTCTGTTTCTGTATAAATCACCTGGTTAAAAGGAACACTCTGTTTCTGTATAAATCACCTGGTTAAAAGGAACACTCTGTTTCTGTATAAATCACCTGGTTAAAAGGAACACTCTGTTTCTGTATAAATCACCTGGTTAAAAGGAACACTCTGTTTCTGTATACATCACCTGGTTAAAAGGAACACTCTGTTTCTGTATAAATCACCTGGTTAAAAGGAACACTCTGTTTCTGTATACATCACCTGGTTAAAAGGAACACTCTGTTTCTGTATAAATCACCTGGTTAAAAGGAACACTCTGTTTCTGTATAAATCACCTGGTTAAAAGGAACACTCTGTTTCTGTATAAATCACCTGGTTAAAAGGAACACTCTGTTTCTGTATAAATCACCTGGTTAAAAGGAACACTCTGTTTCTGTATAAATCACCTGGTTAAAAGGAACACTCTGTTTCTGTATAAATCACCTGGTTAAAAGGAACACTCTGTTTCTGTATACATCACCTGGTTAAAAGGAACACTCTGTTTCTGTATAAATCACCTGGTTAAAAGGAACACTCTGTTTCTGTATACATCACCTGGTTAAAAGGAACACTCTGTTTCTGTATAAATCACCTGGTTAAAAGGAACACTCTGTTTCTGTATAAATCACCTGGTTAAAAGGAACACTGTATAAATCACCTGGTTAAAAGGAACACTCTGTTTCTATAAATCACCTGGTTAAAAGGAACACTCTGTTTCTGTATAAATCACCTGGTTAAAAGGAACACTCTGTTTCTGTATAAATCACCTGGTTAAAAGGAACACTCTGTTTCTGTATAAATCACCTGGTTAAAAGGAACACTCTGTTTCTGTATAAATCACCTGGTTAAAAGGAACACTCTGTTTCTGTATAAATCACCTGGTTAAAAGGAACACTCTGTTTCTGTATAAATCACCTGGTTAAAAGGAACACTCTGTTTCTGTATAAATCACCTGGTTAAAAGGAACACTCTGTTTCTGTATAAATCACCTGGTTAAAAGGAACACTCTGTTTCTGTATAAATCACCTGGTTAAAAGGAACACTCTGTTTCTGTATAAATCACCTGGTTAAAAGGAACACACTGTTTCTGTATACATCACCTGGTTAAAAGGAACACTGTTTCTGTATAAATCACCTGGTTAAAAGGAACACTCTGTTTCTGTATAAATCACCTGGTTAAAAGGAACACTCTGTTTCTGTATAAATCACCTGGTTAAAAGGAACACTCTGTTTCTGTATAAATCACCTGGTTAAAAGGAACACTCTGTTTCTGTATAAATCACCTGGTTAAAAGGAACACTCTGTTTCTGTATAAATCACCTGGTTAAAAGGAACACTCTGTTTCTGTATAAATCACCTGGTTAAAAGGAACACTCTGTTTCTGTATAAATCACCTGGTTAAAAGGAACACTGTTTCTGTATAAATCACCTGGTTAAAAGGAAGACTCTGTTTCTGTATAAATCACCTGGTTAAAAGGAACACTCTGTTTCTGTATAAATCACCTAGTTAAAAGGAACACTCTGTTTCTGTATAAATCACCTGGTTAAAAGGAACACTCTGTTTCTGTATAAATCACCTGGTTAAAAGGAACACTCTGTTTCTGTATAAATCACCTGGTTAAAAGGAACACTCTGTTTCTGTATAAATCACCTGGTTAAAAGGAACACTGTTTCTGTATAAATCACCTGGTTAAAAGGAACACTCTGTTTCTGTATAAATCACCTGGTTAAAAGGAACACACTGTTTCTGTATAAATCACCTGGTTAAAAGGAACACTCTGTTTCTGTATAAATCACCTGGTTAAAAGGAACACTCTGTTTCTGTATAAATCACCTGGTTAAAAGGAACACTCTGTTTCTGTATAAATCACCTGGTTAAAAGGAACACTCTGTTTCTGTATAAATCACCTGGTTAAAAGGAACACTCTGTTTCTGTATAAATCACCTGGTTAAAAGGAACACTCTGTTTCTGTATAAATCACCTGGTTAAAAGGAACACTCTGTTTCTGTATAAATCACCTGGTTAAAAGGAACACTCTGTTTCTGTATAAATCACCTGGTTAAAAGGAACACACTGTTTCTGTATACATCACCTGGTTAAAAGGAACACTGTTTCTGTATAAATCACCTGGTTAAAAGGAACACTCTGTTTCTGTATAAATCACCTGGTTAAAAGGAACACTCTGTTTCTGTATAAATCACCTGGTTAAAAGGAACACTCTGTTTCTGTATAAATCACCTGGTTAAAAGGAACACTCTGTTTCTGTATAAATCACCTGGTTAAAAGGAACACTCTGTTTCTGTATAAATCACCTGGTTAAAAGGAACACTCTGTTTCTGTATAAATCACCTGGTTAAAAGGAACACTGTTTCTGCATAAATCACCTGGTTAAAAGGAACACTCTGTTTCTGTATAAATCACCTGGTTAAAAGGAACACTCTGTTTCTCTATAAATCACCTGGTTAAAAGGAACACTCTGTTTCTGTATAAATCACCTGGTTAAAAGGAACACTCTGTTTCTGTATAAATCACCTGGTTAAAAGGAACACTCTGTTTCTGTATAAATCACCTGGTTAAAAGGAACACTCTGTTTCTATATAAATCACCTGGTTAAAAGGAACACTCTGTTTCTGTATAAATCACCTGGTTAAAAGGAACACTCTGTTTCTGTATAAATCACCTGGTTAAAAGGAACACTCTGTTTCTGTATAAATCACCTGGTTAAAAGGAACACTCTGTTTCTGTATAAATCACCTGGTTAAAAGGAACACTCTGTTTCTCTATAAATCACCTGGTTAAAAGGAACACTCTGTTTCTCTATAAATCACCTGGTTAAAAGGAACACTCTGTTTCTATATAAATCACCTGGTTAAAAGGAACACTCTGTTTCTGTATAAATCACCTGGTTAAAAGGAACACTGTTTCTGTATAAATCACCTGGTTAAAAGGAACACTGTTTCTGTATAAATCACCTGGTTAAAAGGAACACTGTTTCTGTATAAATCACCTGGTTAAAAGGAACACTCTGTTTCTATATAAATCACCTGGTTAAAAGGAACACTCTGTTTCTGTATAAATCACCTGGTTAAAAGGAACACTCTGTTTCTGTATAAATCACCTGGTTAAAAGGAACACTGTTTCTGTATAAATCACCTGGTTAAAAGGAACACTCTGTTTCTGTATAAATCACCTGGTTAAAAGGAACACTGTTTCTCTATAAATCACCTGGTTAAAAGGAACACTCTGTTTCTCTATACATCTGATAGATTTATTGATGGGACAAACAACAGGCTTTATGTTTCAGCATGAGCCTCCTTCATCAGAGTATTACATTATGTTGGAAAAAAAGTAGAGCTCAACATATCTAAAAACAGAAAAAGTCATATTGTAGGATGCATTAAAATATAACATTTGTAAAAAAATAAAATGTTTACTAAGGTGAAAAGCACCATAAATGACACATAGACAAACAGTATGTGTTGAAGCTGTCAGATTCTGACCTGTTTCAAGACAACGCAGCTCTTTGAACCCTCGTCTCTACTATTGGAAACGTATCGCTGAACATTAATATTGTTTCAGAGGCTTGAAATATAAGAAGCAGAAATTCATCTTTTTAATCCTGAAAGACCATCTTGATATGGCCGCGTGTGGACGCTCACTGTGAATCCAGTTAAAATGTTAAAAAGGAAGTGACATCTGTCCTCTGTGCCGGTAGATGTAGGTGATAAAACAAAATGTCAGCAAAAAATACTGAAGCCGTATGTCAGCATGACTGTCTGACAGATGGGGGGTGGAAAGTAGGAACGTTCTATCATGTCCAACAAGGTGTTCTTTTTGAGATTTAAAGATCACTGCACAACTTTCAACATGTTAGTCACTTTCTCTCTGACGGGAACTATCATGGGCTTCACAAGAACTTTATCGGCTCGGCGCGGGAAGGGAAGTCCATACCCATTTATCTTAGCCAGGTTCCCTTCAAAGCCAACAAATAAATTACAGTGTACATTTGATACAAATTGATTTCTTAACTCCAATAACAATGTTGTCCTCGCGGTCAGGCCATGTGTCACTCACTGGCTGGGCAGACTGAAAGGCTCAATCTGTCTGTTGATAGAAACAGGCCTGACACATCTCCACCAGCCAATGCTAATCATCCAGGCTGGCCTGGGCCTTTGTGGGCCGCCCGTGATAAGAGAAATCACTTTCCCTCCTGTCAGACGAGAAAGAGAGAGGAGAGAGAAGAGAGAGAGGGGGGAGGGGGAGAGAGAGAGGAGCGAGAGGGGGAGAGGAGAGAGAGGGGGGGAGTGAGAGAGAGAGGAGAGAGAGAGAGAGGGGAGGGGGTAGAGAGGTGAAAGAGGGGGAGAGAGAGAGGAGAGAGGGGCAGAGAGAGCGAGAGAGAGTGAGAGAGGGTGAGGGGAGAAGAGGGGGGGAAAGCGAGAGGAGAGAGAGGGGGAGAGAGGGGGAGAGAGAGACGGGGGAGGCAGGACTGATCTGAGTCTGGAGGAAACTAAGCATATGGATGGAGCTTCCGTTTGCTGTCCTACTACTGCTATTATTGTGTGTCAATACAGAGGGAAGAACTGTTGTTGTTGTGTGTCACTACAGAGAGAAAAACTGTCAGAGAGAGAAGGGAGAACACTACAGAGAGAAGAACTGTCAGAAAGAGAAGGGAGAACACTACAGAGAGAAGAACTGTCAGAGAGAGAAGAGAGAACACTACAGAGAGAAGAACTGTCAGAGAGAGAAGAGAGAACACTACAGAGAGAAGAGAGAACACTACCGAGAGAGAATAACTGTCAGAGAGAGAAGAGAGAACACTACAGAGAGAAGAACTGTCAGAGAGAGAAGAGAGAACACTACAGAGAGAAGAACTGTCAGAGAGAGAAGAGAGAACACTACAGAGAGAAGAACTGTCAGAGAGAGAAGAGAGAACACTACAGAGAGAAGAACTGTCAGAGAGAGAAGAGAGAACACTACAGAGAGAAGAACTGTCAGAGAGAGAAGAGAGAACACTACAGAGAGAAGAACTATCAGAGAGAGAAGAGAGAACACTACCGAGAGAGAAGAACTGTGAGAGAGAGAAGAGAGAACACTACAGAGAGAAGAACTGTCAGAGAGAGAAGGGAGAACACTACAGAGAGAGAAGAACTGTGAGAGAGAGAAGAGAGAACACTACAGACAGAGAAGAACTGTCAGAGAGAGAAGAGAGAACACTACAGAGAGAAGGGAGAATGCTAAAGAGAGAGAAGGGAGAACACTACAGAGAGAGAAGGGAGAACACTACAGAGAGAGAAGGGAGAACACTACAGAGAGAAGGGAGAACAATACAGAGAGAGAAGGGAGAACACTACAGAGAGAGAAGGGAGAACACTACATAGATAGAAGGGAGAACACTACAGAGAGAAGAACTGTCACAGAGAGAAGGGAGAACACTACAGAGAGAGGAGAGATCGGGACTGGTTGATTCACAGTGGTGTAAAGTACTTAAGTAACAATACTTTAAAGTACTACTTAAGTCGTTTTTGGAGGTATTTGTACTTCACTTTACTCTTTATATTTTTGACAGCTTTTACTTCACTACATCCCTAAATAAAATCATGTACTTTTTACTCAATACATTTTCCCTGACACCCAGAAATCATTGTAACATTTCGAATGCTTAGCAGGACACGAAAATTGTTATAAGGAATTTGAAATGATTTGTATTTTTACTTTTACTTTTGATACTTAAGTATATCTAAAACCAACTACATTTTGACTTTTAATAAAGTATAATTTTACTGAGTGACTTTCACTTTTACTTGAGTCATTTTCTTTTAAGCTATCTTTACTTTTACTCAAGTATGACAACTGGGTGGTTTTTCCACCACTGTTGATTCATCCTCAGCTCTCTGTGGTGGAGCTGTAGAGAAGCCCATTGAATATCTTGAGCCGATCTTATCAGACCAGAGAAATGAGCTATTGGCAGGATGCTGAGTGTTCTCCCAGCTGAGCAGGTTAATGGGGTCTGGAGGCAGACCACTGCCTAATGGGATTGTGTCTGCTTGATAAACAGTGGCAAGGCTTTCTGCCAGTAGGCCAAACACACAGCCCCCCCCCCCCCCCCCCCCCCCCCCTCCATTTTTTTTTTTTTATTTTTACCTTTATTTAGCCAGGCAAGTCAGTTAAGAACAAATTCTTATTTTCAATGACGGCCTGGGAACAGTGGGTTAACTGCCTGTTCAGGGGCAGAACGACAGATTTGTACCTTGTCAGCTCGGGGGTTTGAACTCGCAACCTTCCGGTTACTAGTCCAACGCTCTAACCACTAGGCTACCCTGCCGCCCATGCCGCCCCTGCCGCCCATGAAGAGAGAAGGGCCCATCAGAGGAGAGGAGAGGAGAGGAGGGGAGGAGGGAGGGAGGGAGGGAGGGAGGGAGGGAGGGAGGGAGGCTGTGTTCCTACTCTACTCCCTACAGACCAGAGGAGACTGTGAGTAGAGAGTTGGCCATCTACTGATTTGAATCAAATCCCATTTAACCTGTTTGACCTCCAGGACTCACCACACATGGCCACATCACACGGCTTGTTCTGCTGTCTGGAATTAGACCATGATGCACTGCTCAGAGGTGTTCCTTCAACACCTTCAACCAGGAGACCCGTTGGTTTCCACTTCCTCACCCTTTAATAAGGACTTTTTACATTTCATATTAATTGGGGTTATATAGATAGGAGTCTTACATGCACACTATGCTGCTCTGCTCTTTTCCCCAGATGGATCTAATAGATATTCAGAATACAATTATCTACATCTTACATTTGTTCTTCTATTGTAAATATTTAGATAGTATGAGAAGCAATAACAAATGGCTAATTATTAACGGAATAAGTAATTGGCTAAGACACTGCATCTCAGTGCTAAGGGAGTCACTACTGACCCTGGTTCATCAGTCTAAGACACTGCATCTCAGTGCTAGGGGAGTCACTACAGACCCTGGTTCAGCGGTCTAAGACACTGCATCTCAGTGCTAGGGGAGTCACTACAGACCCTGGTTCAGCGGTCTAAGACACTGCATCTCAGTGCTAGGGGAGTCACTACAGACCCTGGTTCAGCGGTCTAAGACACTGCATCTCAGTGCTAGGGGAGTCACTACAGACCCTGGTTCAGCGGTCTAAGACACTGCATCTCAGTGCTGGGCGCGAAACTACAGACCCTGGTTCAGAGGTCTAAGGTACTGCATCTCAGTGCTAGAGGAGTCACTACAGACCCTGGTTCAGCTGTCTAAGGCGAAACTACGGACCCTGGTTCAGAGGTCTAAGGCACTGCATCTCAGTGCTGGAGGCATCACTACAGGCCCTGGTTCAAATCCAGGCTGTATCACAACCGGCTGTGATTGGGAGTCCAATAGGGCAGTACACAATTGGCCCAGCGTCGTCCGGGCTGTCATTGTAAATAAGAATTTGTTCTTAACTGACTTGCTTGATTAAATAATAAAAACATTTGGTTATAGTGGCCCATAGATAATTACATAATGATAATAATGTGCAACAGCTGAAGTTGATTAATATTTTGTTAATATTATATGAGGTATCTGAGCTCTGTGGTAATAGTCTAGCATATGGTACTAGACATGGTGGTAACCAGGACAACCATCCATCAGAGACAGTAATGTGAACATGGTACTAGACAGGGTGGTAACCAGGACAACCATCCATCAGAGACAGTGATGTGAACATGGTAGTAGACAGTGTGGTAACCAGGACAACCATCCATCAGAGACAGTGATGTGAACATGGTAGTAGACAGGGTGGTAACCAGGACAACCATCCATCAGAGACAGTGATGTGAACATGGTAGTAGACAGTGTGGTAACCAGGACAACCATCCATCAGAGACAGTGATGTGAACATGGTAGTAGACAGTGTGGTAACCAGGACAACCATCCATCAGAGACAGTGATGTGGAGATGGTAGTAAGCAGGGTGGTAACCAGGACAACCATCCATCAGAGACAGTGATGTGGAGATGGTAGTAGACAGGGTGGTAACCAGGACAACCATCCATCAGAGACAGTGATGTGGAGATGGTAGTAGACAGGGTGGTAACCAGGACAACCAGGTGGATGTTTAACTACGTCGACCTAAGGATTTACTTCAACTGTCCTCTGACCTTCTGATTGTCTCATTGTATTTCAAAATTCAACATGAGTCTACTCTGAAGCTTGTTCTGTACATTCAACATGTGTAGTTATAGACAGTGAATCTACTCTGAAGCTTGTTCTGTACATTCAACATGTGTAGGTGTAGATTTATAGACAGTGAATCTTCTCTGAAGCTTGTTCTGTACATTCAACATGTGTAGTTATAGACAGTGAATCTACTCTGAAGCTTGTTCTGTACATTCAACATGTGTAGTTATAGACAGTGAATCTTCTCTGAAGCTTGTTCTGTACATTCAACATGTGTAGTTATAGACAGTGAATCTTCTCTGAAGCTTGTTCTGTACATTCAACATGTGTAGTTATAGACAGTGAATCTACTCTGAAGCTTGTTCTGTACATTCAACATGTGTAGGTGTAGATTTATAGACAGTGAATCTACTCTGAAGCTTGTTCTGTTCGTTCAACATGTGTAGTTATAGACAGTGAATCTGCTCTGAAGCTTGTTCTGTACATTCAACATGTGTAGTTATAGACAGTGAATTTTTACAATTTCTGCAGTTTCTTTCTCCATGTTTAACATTGTAGAAAATCACAACAAAACGATTTCACAAAATGTACAACACTAATCCAACTATACTAAACAAAAATATAAATGCAACATACAACAACCAGAACACGCTGTTGTACATGTCGATCCAGAGCATCCAAAACATGCAAAACGTTCCCCCAAACGAAGCCTGTGATTAATCTGTGAAGATCACACTTCTCCAGCGAGCCAGTTGCCATTGAAGATGTACATTTGCCAACTGAAGTCGGTTATGACGCCGAACTGCCATCAGGTCAAGACCCCGGTGAGGACAACGAGCAGATGAGCTTCCCTGAAACAGTTTCTGACGGTTCATGCATATATTCTTTAGTTGTGCAAACAACAGTTTCATCAGCTGTCCAGGTGACTTTTTTATTTATTTTTATTTAACCTTTATTTAACCAGGTAGGCTAGTTGAGAACAAGTTCTCATTTGCAACTGCGACCTGGCCAAGATAAAGCATAGCAGTGTGAACAGACAACACAGAGTTACACATGGAGTAAACAATTAACAAGGTGACTGGTCTCAGACGATCTCACTTGTGAAGAAGACGGAATGGGGAGGTCCTGGGCTGGCGTGAATACACTGCGTTTGAGAGGCCGGTTGGAAGTACTGTCAAATGATCTAGAACGATGCTGGAGGCGGTTTATGGTGGAGAAGTTAACATTACATTCTCTGGCAACAGCTCTGGTGGACATTCCTGTAGTCGGCATGCCAGTTGCACTCTCCCTCAAAACTTGAGATAGATATGGCATTGTGTTGTGTGACAAAATTTCCTATTTTACAGTGGCCTTTTATTGTCCATAGCAGAATTCCGATTCTTGATGTGTCACACCTGTCCAGTGGATGGATTATCTTGGCAAAGGAGTAATTTGTGCTTCAAATTTTAGAAATAAGATTTTTGTGTGTATGGAACATTTCTGGGACATTTTAATTCAGCAGATGAAACATAGGACACTTTACAAGGTGATTTAATATTGTTGTTCAGTATTAAACAAATATTTATTTTATAATCCTGAACCTTTTCCTTGTTATTCAGATTAGGTCTCTTCTAGTTACAACAGTAGAGTTGTGTTCAGATTAAGTCTGTCCTCTAGTTACAACAGTCTGGGTTATGTTCAGATTAAGTCTCTCCTCTAGTTACAGCAGTAGGGGTTGTGTTCAGATTAAGTCTCTCCTCTAGTTACAACAGTAGGGTTGTGTTCAGATTAAGTCTCTCCTCTAGTTACAACAGTAGGGTTGTGTTCAGATTAAGTCTCTCCTCTAGTTACAACAGTAGGGTTGTGTTCAGATTAAGTCTCTCTAGGTACAACAGTAGGGTTGTGTTCAGATTAAGTCTTTCCTCTAGTTACAACAGTAGGGTTGTGTTCAGATTAAGTCTCTCCTCTAGGTACAACAGTAGGGTTGTGTTCAGATTAAGTCTCTCCTCTAGTTACAACAGTAGGGTTGTGTTCAGATTAAGTCTCTCCTCTAGTTACAGCAGCAGTAGGGTTGTGTTCAGATTAAGTCTCTCCTCTAGTTACAACAGTAGGGGCTGTGTTCAGATTAAGTCTCTCCTCTAGTTACAACAGTAGGGGTTGTGTTCAGATTAAGTCTCTCCTCTAGTTACAACAGTAGGGTTGTGTTCAGATTAAGTCTTTCCTCTAGTTACAACAGTAGGGTTGTGTTCAGATTAAGTCTCTCCTCTAGGTACAACAGTAGGGGTTGTGTTCAGATTAAGTCTCTCTAGGTACAACAGTAGAGTTGTGTTCAGATTAAGTCTTTCCTCTAGTTACAACAGTAGGGTTGTGTTCAGATGAAGTCTCTCCTCTAGGTACAACAGTAGGGTTGTGTTCAGATTAAGTCTCTCCTCTAGTTACAACAGTAGGGTTGTGTTCAGATTAAGTCTCTCTAGGTACAACAGTAGGGTTGTGTTCAGATTAAGTCTCTCTAGGTACAACAGTAGGGCTGTGTTCAGATTAAGTCTCTCCTCTAGGTACAACAGTAGGGTTGTGTTCAGATTAAGTCTCTCTAGGTACAACAGTAGGGGTTGTGTTCAGATTAAGTCTCTCCTCTAGGTACAGCAGCAGTAGGGGTTGTGTTTGAGCATCCTTCAGTAAAGCCTCATTTGGATCCATCCCAGTTATCCAAACTTGTTATTTCCAAACACAACTTCCTCTCAGCAAGGGGCTTCATCAAATCCTCCATCCCACTCCTCTCCTCTGGTCAGAATGTCCCAATCAGACTCTCTTTACATGCTACTGAGACACTCAACATTAAACACCACTGACAATTCCTCTTCCCACATACCTTTCAATCATATAGATAACATGCCAAGAATGTCTGTGGATAACATGAGGATGGGTTTGCAAAAGAACATGAGAGAGGAGAGCATATCAACATCTATTTACATAGAAGGGACTTTGGGAGGAGCAAACGACAGAGACCGATGTGGTTTGAAGCCGTAATAGCCACTGTGCTCTGCCCTGGGGTATCACTATGTCCTCGTTTCAGAGAGCCTCCTCCTCAGGGACGAACCAGATCAGCTTAGTGAGTCACAACATCAGGGAACAGTGGCTGAGAAGCAGGACAGTGGGCAGCTGGAGATCCACTGGCAAAGCAAACATCAAGACCTCACCGACTCACCGAACAAAGAGGGAATAGCTGTTTCACTGAGTACTGGAAACAGGCACACATCTGATAGCTGTTTCACTGAGTACTGAAAACATACACACATCTGATAGCTGTTTCACTGAGTACTGAAAACAGGCACACATCTGACAGCTGTTTCACTGAGTACTGAAAACATACACACATCTGACAGCTGTTTCACTGAGTACTGGAAACAGGCACACATCTGATAGCTGTTTCACTGAGTACTGGAAACAGGCGCACGTAACAAGATAGAAACAGACACGGGCCACACCAACAGACAGTATTAATGCATCACAGACACAGGCCCCACCAACAGACAGTATTAATGCATCACAGACACGGGCCTCACCAACAGACAGTATTAATGCATCACAGACACGGGCCCCACCCTCAGACATTAATAATGCATCACAGACACGGGCCACACCAACAGACAGTATTAATGCATCACAGACACGGGCCACACCAACAGACAGTATTAATGCATCACAGACACGGGCCTCACCAACAGACAGTATTAATGCATCACAGACACGGGCCCCACCCTCAGACAGTAATAATGCATCACAGACACGGGCCACACCAACAGACAGTATTAATGCATCACAGACACGGGCCACACCAACAGACAGTATTAATGCATCACAGACACGTGCCTCACCAACAGACAGTATTAATGCATCACAGACACGGGCCACACCAACAGACAGTATTAATGCATCACAGACACAGGCCTCACCAACAGACAGTATTAATGCATCACAGACACGGGCCACACCAACAGACAGTATTAATGCATCACAGACACGGGCCTCACCAACAGACAGTATTAATGCATCACAGACACGTGCCTCACCAACAGACAGTAATAATGCATCACAGACACGGGCCACACCAACAGACAGTATTAATGCATCACAGACACGGGCCTCACCAACAGACAGTATTAATGCATCACAGACACGGGCCACACCAACAGACAGTATTAATGCATCACAGACACGGGCCTCACCAACAGACAGTATTAATGCATTACAGACACGGGCCTCACCAACAGACAGTATTAATGCATCACAGACACGGGCCTCACAAACAGACAGTATTAATGCATCACAGACACGGGCCACACCAACAGACAGTATTAATGCATTACAGACACGGGCCTCACCAACAGACAGTATTAATGCATCACAGACACGGGCCACACCAACAGACAGTATTAATGCATCACAGACACGGGCCTCACCAACAGACAGTATTAATGCATCACAGACACGGGCCTCACCAACAGACAGTATTAATGCATCACAGACACGTGCCTCACCAACAGACAGTAATAATGCATCACAGACACGGGCCACACCAACAGACAGTATTAATGCATCACAGACACGGGCCACACCAACAGACAGTATTAATGCATCACAGACACGTGCCTCACCAACAGACAGTAATAATGCATCACAGACACGGGCCACACCAACAGACAGTATTAATGCATCACAGACACGGGCCTCACCAACAGACAGTATTAATGCATCACAGACACGGGCCACACCAACAGACAGTATTAATGCATCACAGACACGGGCCTCACCAACAGACAGTATTAATGCATCACAGACGGGTTCAAATTTACATTTAGTTTGAAACTACTGATACTACTTACGTTGTAGTTAGTGCTGCTAACGGACGTTGTAGTTAACACTGATAAAGATGGTTGTAGTTAACACTGATTAAGGACGTTGTAGTTAACACTGATAAAGGACGTTGTAGTTAACACTGATAAAGGACGTTGTAGTTAACACTGATAAAGGACGTTGTAGTTAACACTGATAAAGGATGTTGTAGTTAACACTGATAAAGGATGTTGTAGTTAACACTGATAATGGACGTTGTAGTTAACACTGATAAAGGACGTTGTAGTTAACACTGATAAAGGACGTTGTACTGTAGTTAACACTGATAAAGGATGTTGTAGTTAACACTGATAAAGGACGTTGTAGTTAACACTGCTAAAGGACGTTGTAGTTAACACTGATAAAGGACGTTGTAGTTGACACTGATAAAGGACGTTGTAGTTAACACTGATAACGGACGTTGTAGTTAACACTGATAAAGGACGTTGTAGTTGACACTGATAAAGGACGTTGTAGTTAACACTGATAAAGGACGTTGTAGTTAACACTGATAAAGGACGTTGTAGTTAACACTGATAAAGGACGTTGTAGTTAACACTGATAAAGGACGTTGTAGTTAACACTGATAAAGGACGTTGTAGTTAACACTGATAAAGGACGTTGTAGTTAACACTGATAAAGGACGTTGTAGTTAACACTGATAAAGGATATTGTAGTTAACACTGATAAAGGACGTTGTAGTTAACACTGATAAAGGACGTTGTAGTTAACACTGATAAAGGACGTTGTAGTTAACACTGATAAAGTACGTTGTACTGTAGTTAACACTGATAAAGGACGTTGTAGTTAACACTGATAAAAGACGTTGTAGTTAACACTGATAAAGTACGTCGTAGTTAACACTGCTAAAGGACGTTGTAGTTAGCACTCAGAGTAGTTTAGTTGGGACGGACGTAAATCTGAAACAGCGTTCCTGTCCAGCCCTACCCTAACCCTGTCCTAAACTGACCCTAACCCTGTCCAGCACTACCCTAACCCTGTCCAGCCCTACCCTAACACTGTCCAGCCCTACCCTAACCCTACCCTAACCCTGTCCAGCCCTACCCTAACCCTGCCCTAACCCTGTCCAGCCCTACCCTAACCCTGTCCAGCCCTACCCTAACCCTACCCTAACCCTGTCCAGCCCTACCCTAACCCTGTCCAGCCCTAGCCTAACCCTGTCCAGCCCTTCCCTAAACTTGTCCAGCCCTACCCTAAACCTGTCCAGCCCTACCCTAACCCTACCCTAACCCTGTCCAGCCCTACCCTAACCCTGTCCAGCCCTACCCTAACCCTACCCTAACCCTGTCCAGCCCTACCCTAACCCTGTCCAGCCCTAGCCTAACCCTGTCCAGCCCTTCCCTAAACTTGTCCAGCCCTACCCTAACCCTGTCCAGCCCTACCCTAACCCTACCCTAACCCTGTCCAGCCCTACCCTAACCCTGTCCAGCCCTACCCTAACCCTGTCCTAACCCTGTCCAGCCCTACCCTAACCCTGTCCTAACCCTGTCCTAACCCTGTACTAGGCCTCTTAGGTAGGTCTTCATTAACACATTGAGGTGTTTGCAGCCCAACCCTGCCGGGTCCCAGGTCTTCATTAACACATTGAGGTGCTTGCAGTCCAACCCTGCCAGATCCCAGGTCTTCAGTAACACATTGAGGTGCTTGCAGCCCAACCCTGCTGGGTCCCAGGTCTTCAGTAACACATTGAGGTGTTTGCAGCCCAACCCTGCTGGGTCCCAGGTCTTCAGTAACACATTGAGGTGCTTGCAGCCCAACCCTGCCAGGACCTCAGCCAGGTTTGGAGGAGTGGACAGAACACAAGCCCCTATCTGGCATTACGACTGTTTTCACAGCTGACTTTTCCCGGACAGACGATCAGCTTTCAGCCATGCTCAGATTCCTTTCCTCACACACGAGAACAGCAACATCCATCTTGAGGTGACATCTGTGGAGAGTTTCTCCATATCTTAATGGTTGTGAAGCATATGAGGAGGTGGCCTGAAGTGAGGATTAGGAGCTAACATGCTAAAGCCCTACTGGGAGGAACGGCTGCACATAAAGCTGTTGATTTGGTCATTTAATCTAATGTGGTGTGTAGTTCTCTGGAGGCGGGGCCATACTCTACAGCCTGATATGTAATATCTATATTTTGAGGCCATAAGGTCAAATCAAATCATACAGGTGCCATATAATATAATTATCCTGAAGTTAACAACGAGAAACGGAAGAAATCCGAGTCAGTTATTAAAGCTAAAGTAATGCCAAATTTGACATCATAGGAACATGTGTCCATGTACTGATATGGTATTGTTAGTCTTCCTAACGTGGTACCAGGCAGGATCCGGTGTCTATTCTCTCACAACACACACAGAGTAGTGCACAGGAGTCACATCATGTACTGATATGGTATTGTTAGTCTTCCTAACGTGGTACCAGGCAGGATCCGGTGTCCATTCTCTCACAACACACACAGAGTAGTGCACAGGAGTCACATCATGTACTGATATGGTATTGTTAGTCTTCCTAACGTGGTACCAGGCAGGATCCGGTGTCCATTCTCTCACAACACACACAGAGTAGTGCACAGGAGTCACATCAACACTTTAACCCTGACGTCACGGTCCGGGTTTGGCTGTGCTGAATGAAACACTCTGAACCTTACCTGACCTCCCTCAGGTTGTTTTGACACGTGGTCAACGTGTCTACTAATAGCTGGGTGATTTGTGCCGACAGTGATCCATGATGATGATGTAAAGATCCATCATGCAGTTATCATAAAGAAAACAGAGCTGATGTCTCTCTCCAAGAGACACCATATGGAGGATCCACAGAGAGACAACTTAGACCAGACCCAGCTCCTCCCAGACCCAGCTGCTCTCAGACCCAGCTCCTCTCCAAGAGACACCATATGGAGGATCCACAGAGAGACAACTTAGACCAGACCCAGCTCCTCCCAGACCCAGCTCCTCTCCAAGAGACACCATATGGAGGATCCACAGAGAGACAACTTAGACCAGACCCAGCTCCTCTCCAAGAGACACCATATGGAGGATCCACAGAAAGACAACTTAGACCAGACCCAGCTCCTCCCAGACCCAGCTCCTCTCAGTCACAGCTCCTCTCAGACCCAGCTCCTCTCAGCCCCAGCTCCTCTCAGCCCCAGTCCCAGCTTCTCTCAACCCCAGCTGCCCTCAGTCCCAGCTGCTCTCAGTCCCAGCTCCTCCCAGACCCAGCTCCTCTCCAAGAGACACCATATGGAGGATCCACAGAAAGACAACTTAGACCAGACCCAGCTCCTCCCAGACCCAGCTCCTCTCAGTCACAGCTGCTCTCAGTCCTAGCTCCTCCCAGTCCCAGCTCCTCTCAGCCCCAGCTCCTCTCATCCCCAGCTCCTCTCAGACCCAGCTCCTCTCAGCCCCAGCTCCTCTCATCCCAGCTCCTCCCAGCCCCAGCTGCTCTCAGCCCCAGGCCCAGCTCCTCTCACAGAGACCCAGCTCATCTCCTCTCACACATACCTAGCCCGTCTCTTCTCACAGAGACACAGGCCACTCACCTCTCACAGAGACCCAGCCACTCTCCTCTCAAAGAGACCAAGGACATACTCTTCCTCTCAGCCCCAGCTCCTCCCAGACCCAGCTCCTCTCAGACCCAGCTGCTCTCAGTCCCAGCTCCTCTCAGACCCAGATCCTCCCAGACCCAGCTCCTCTCAGACCCAGCTCCTCTCAGACCCAGCTCCTCCCAGACCCAGCTCCTCTCAGACCCAGCTCCTCTCAGACCCAGCTCCTCTCAGCCCCAGCTCCTCTCAGCCCCAGCTCCTCTCAGACCCAGCTCCTCTCAGCCCCAGCTCCTCTCAGCCCCAGCTCCTCCCAGACCCAGCTCCTCTCAGACCCAGCTCCTCTCAGACCCAGCTCCTCCCAGACCCAGCTCCTCTCAGCCCCAGCTCCTCTCAGACCCAGCTCCTCTCAGCCCCAGACCCAGCTCCTCCCAGACCCAGATCCTCTCAGACCCAGCTCCTCTCAGACCCAGCTCCTCTCAGCCCCAGCTCCTCTCAGCCCCAGCTCCTCTCAGACCCAGAACAGCAAGACAACCCCGTGCAGTTCCTCTCTCAGAGCCAGGATAGAAACTTTAGACCCAGAGTGGTTTAAAGGGATAAAGATGCATCCAGGTAGTTGAGCCCGTTCTATACAGTAAGTTACATCATATGATCTCTGTACCCTGCACTGAATATCAACAACATTTAGCATGAATTATTAGCTGCATCAGTCTGAAACCAGGTCCACTCTAAGATACTGACAGTAAGCTGACAGAACCGATGTAAACCTCGGTATCATGTCCATTATAACTGATTATATATGTCATATTTAGTATGACCCTGTTGGGTAACAGTTAAAGAATAACTGCCAAGGTACAAGACTGAAGCCAACATTACTCTAATCCTCATGTCTCAAACAGCGGAGAGACACACATGTATGAGAAGTTATTCCAGACTGCTGCACTATTAACTGGGGAATGTTCATTTCACAACATACTGACGCTGTAGCTGGAAAACCATACAATAATAATCACATGTTTTATTGTCAGATGCACCAGTTAGATGCAGTGAAATGTGTTGTTTTACAGAGCCCTGGATCAGGGTCAACCAGAGTAGAACATAGCCCCTGGATCAGGGTCAACCAGAGTAGAACAGAGCCCTGGATCAGGGTCAACCAGAGTAGAACAGAGCCCTGGATCAGGGTCAACCAGAGTAGAACAGAGCCCCTGGATCAGGGTCAACCAGAGTAGAACAGAGCCCCTGGATCAGGGTAAACCAGAGTAGAACAGAGCCCCTGGATCAGGGTCAACCAGAGCAGAACAGAGCCCCTGGATCAGGTCAACCAGAGCAGAACAGAGCCCTGGATCAGGGTCAACCAGAGTAGAACAGAGCCCCTGGATCAGGGTCAACCAGAGTGGGTCAGAGCCCCTGGATCAGGGTCAACCAGAGTAGAACAGAGCCCCTGGATCAGGGTCAACCAGAGTGAATCAGAGCCCCTGGATCAGGGTCAACCAGAGTAGAACAGAGCCCCTGGATCAGGATCAACCAGAGTAGAACAGAGCCCCTGGATCAGGGTCAACCAGAGCAGAACAGAGCCCCTGGATCAGGGTCAACCAGAGCAGAACAGAGCCCTGGATCAGGGTCAACCAGAGTAGAACAGAGCCCCTGGATCAGGGTCAGCCAGAGCAGAACAGAGCCCCTGGATCAGGGTCAACCAGAGTAGAACAGAGCCCTGGATCAGGGTCAACCAGAGTCGAACAGAGCCCTGGATCAGGGTCAACCAGAGTGGAACAGAGCCCTGGATCAGGGTCAAACAGAGTATAACAGAGCCCCTGGATCAGGGTCAACCAGAGTAGAACAGAGCCCTGGATCAGGGTCAACCAGAGTAAAACAGAGCCCCTGGATCAGGGTCAACCAGAGCAGAACAGATTCCCTGGATCAGGGTCAACCATAGTGGAACAGACCCCCTGGATCAGGGTCAACCAGAGTAGAACAGAGCCCTGGATCAGGGTCAACCAGAGTGGATCAGAGCCCCTGGATCAGGGTCAACCAGAGTAGAACAGAGCCCCTGGATCAGTGTCAACCAGAGTGGATCAGAGCCCCTGGATCAGGGTCAACCAGAGCAGAACAGAGCCCCTGGATCAGGGTCAACCAGAGCAGAACAGAGCCCTGGATCAGGGTCAACCAGAGTAGAACAGAGCCCCTGGATCAGGGTCAACCAGAGTAGAACAGAGCCCCTGGATCAGGGTAAACCAGAGTAGAACAGAGCCCCTGGATCAGGGTCAACCAGAGCAGAACAGAGCCCCTGGATCAGGTCAACCAGAGCAGAACAGAGCCCTGGATCAGGGTCAACCAGAGTAGAACAGAGCCCCTGGATCAGGGTCAACCAGAGTGGGTCAGAGCCCCTGGATCAGGGTCAACCAGAGTAGAACAGAGCCCCTGGATCAGGGTCAACCAGAGTGGATCAGAGCCCCTGGATCATGGTCAACCAGAGTAGAACAGAGCCCCTGGATCAGGGTCAACCAGAGTAGAACAGAGCCCCTGGATCAGGGTCAACCAGAGCAGAACAGAGCCCCTGGATCAGGGTCAACCAGAGCAGAACAGAGCCCTGGATCAGGGTCAACCAGAGTAGAACAGAGCCCCTGGATCAGGGTCAACCAGAGCAGAACAGAGCCCCTGGATCAGGGTCAACCAGAGTAGAACAGAGCCCTGGATCAGGGTCAACCAGAGTCGAACAGAGCCCTGGATCAGGGTCAACCAGAGTGGAACAGAGCCCTGGATCAGGGTCAAACAGAGTATAACAGAGCACCTGGATCAGGGTCAACCAGAGTAGAACAGAGCCCTGGATCAGGGTCAACCAGAGTAAAACAGAGCCCCTGGATCAGGGTCAACCAGAGCAGAACAGATTCCCTGGATCAGGGTCAACCATAGTGGAACAGACCCCCTGGATCAGGGTGAACCAGAGTAGAACAGAGCCCTGGATCAGGGTCAACCAGAGTGGATCAGAGCCCCTGGATCAGGGTCAACCAGAGTAGAACAGAGCCCCTGGATCAGGGTCAACCAGAGTGGATCAGAGGCCCTGGATCAGGGTCAACCAGAGTAGAACAGAGCCCCTGGATCAGGGTCAACCAGAGTAGAACAGAGCCCCTGGATCAGGGTCAACCAGAGCAGAACAGAGCCCTGGATCAGGGTCAACCAGAGCAGAACAGAGCCCTGGATCAGGGTCAACCAGAGTAGAACAGAGCCCCTGGATCAGGGTCAACCAGAGCAGAACAGAGCCCCTGGATCAGGGTCAACCAGAGTAGAACAGAGCCCTGGATCAGGGTCAACCAGAGTAGAACAGAGCCCTGGATCAGGGTCAACCATAGTGGAACAGACCCCCTGGATCAGGGTCAACCAGAGTAGAACAGAGCCCTGGATCAGGGTCAACCAGAGTAGAACAGAGCCCTGGATAACGGTCAACCAGAGTAAAACAGAGCCCCTGGATCAGGGTCATCCAGAGTAGAACAGAGCCCCTGGATCAGGGTCAACCATAGTGGAACAGACCCCTGGATCAGGGTCAACCAGAGTAGAACAGAGCCCTGGATCGGGGTCAACCAGAGTAGAACAGAGCCCTGGATCAGGGTGAACCAGAGTAAAACAGAGCCCCTGGATCAGGGTCAACCAGAGTAGAACAGAGCCCCTGGATCAGGATCAACCAGAGTAGAACAGAGCCCTGGATCAGGGTCAACCAGAGTAGAACAGAGCCCTGGATCAGGGTCAACCAGAGTAGAACAGAGCCCTGGATCAGGGTCAACCAGAGTAGAACAGAGCCCTGGATCACGGTCAACCATAATGGAACAGAGCCCTGGATCAGGGTCAACCAGAGTAGGACAGAGCCCTGGATCAGGGTCAACCAGAGTAGAACAGAGCCCTGGATCAGGGTCAACCAGAGTAGAACAGAGCCCTGGATCAGGGTCAACCAGAGTAGGATAGAGCCCTGGATCAGGGTCAACCAGAGTAGAACAGAGCCCTGGATCAGGGTCAACCAGAGGAGAACAGAGCCCTGGATCAAAATAGGGATATGTGCCTTGCTCAAGGGCACATCTGCCGATTTTTCATATTGTTTGCTTGGGTTTTGGAACCAGAGACCTTTCGGTTACTGGCCCAATGCTCTAGCCGCTGTCGTTTGATATGTTATTTGACATTGAATTTATTGCTGTTTTGTTTGATATTGTATTGATTGTTGTGTTGCTGTGATCAGGGCAGCCTTGTGAATGAGACCCTAGTCCCAGCAGGTTTTCTCTGAATAAATAAAGAATACAAATGCTCTACACAGTACAGTATTATCTGTAGTTATAATATATATACAGTATTATCTGTAGTTATAATATATATACAGTATTATCTGTAGTGATTATATACAGTATTATCTGTAGTGATTTTATACAGTATTATCTGTAGGGATTATATACAGTATTATCTGTAGTGATTATATACAGTACAGTATTATCTGTAGTGATTATATACAGTATTATCTGTAGTGATTATATACAGTATTATCTGTAGTTATTATATACAGTATTATCTGTAGTGATTATATACAGTATTATCTGTAGTGATTATATACAGTGTTATCTGTAGTGATTATATACAGTATTATCTGTAGTTATTATATACAGTATTATCTGTAGTGATTATATACATTATTATCTGTAGTGATTATATACAGTATTATCTGTAGTTATAATATATATACAGTAGTATCTGTAGTGATTATATACAGTATTATCTGTAGTTATGATATACAGTATTATCTGTAGTGATTATATACAGTATTATCTGTAGTGATTATATAAAGTATTATCTGTAGTGATTTTATACAGTAGTATCTGTAGTGATTATATACAGTATTATCTGTAGTTATGATATACAGTATTATCTGTAGTTATGATATACAGTATTATCTGTAGTGATTATATACAGTATTATCTGTGGTTATAATATTTATACAGTATTATCTGTAGTGATTATATACAGTATTATCTGTAGTGATTATATACAGTATTATCTGTAGTTATGATATACAGTATTATCTGTAGTGATTATATACAGTATTATCTGTAGTGATTATATACATTATTATCTGTAGTGATTATATACAGTATTATCTGTAGTGATTATATACAGTATTAGCTGTAGTGATTATATAAAGTATTATCTGTAGTTATGATATACAGTATTATCTGTAGTTATGATATACAGTATTATCTGTAGTGATTATATACAGTATTATCTGTAGTGATTATATAAAGTATTATCTGTAGTGATTTTATACAGTAGTATCTGTAGTGATTATATACAGTATTATCCGTAGTTATGATATACAGTATTATCTGTAGTGATTATATACAGTATTATATGTAGTGATTTTATACAGTATTATCTGTAGTGATTATATACAGTATTATCTGTAGTTATTATATACAGTATTATCTGTAGTGATTATATACAGTACAGTATTTTCTGCTGTTAGACAAAGAGAAATGAGCAGCTCATTTCTGATTCTCAACCCGTCAGCCGTTGACAAGAGGTGAATTTAAAATGACACTTTTTCCACCAATAGTAATGTGTAGCTGTCTTTCATGTGGAGCTGGTGTCCCAGAGCTAGATTAGTTTGCCTGGGACGGTTTGACTTGTCAGACTATGGCCTGAGGAGAGTCTGGAGGCTAAATCCATCCCCTCTGTCCTGCTGCAGTCTGCAGCCCTCTGAAGCCCACGGAGGACATGATTAGTGCTCATGGGGAGGCACAAAAGGCTGCTGAACTAGAAACAGAGTTGCTACACCTTGTCTGTGTTAATTGATCACAGGCAAATTAGCTTCCCTGTCCAGAGCTAAATGTGCTGCCTGTATCAACACCTTGCCGACAACCTCAGTCATTTGTTGGAGGAGAAATCGTCCTGTTAATCATTTAGAACAGGAATGAATCTCAACCTATATTCTCTACGGCCTTCATCACTTCTCAGCTGCACTGACTGGGCTTCTACCATCTGTATTCAACATGGTCTGATAGACAGAATGTCTGCTCTTCCCTCCCATCTGTATTCAACATGGTCTGATGGACAGAATGTCTGCTCTTCTACCATCTGTATTCAACATGGTCTGATGGACAGAATGTCTGCTCCTCTCCCATCTGTGTTCAACATGGTTTGATAGACAGAATGTCTGCTCTTCATCCCATCTGTGTTCAACATGGTCTGATAGACAGAATGTCTGCTCTTCCTCCCATCTGTATTCAACATGGTCTGATAGACAGAATGTCTGCTCTTGTACCATCTGTATTCAACATGGTCAGGTAGACAGAATGTCTGCTCTTCTACAATCTGTATTCAACATGGTCTGGTAGACAGAATGTCTGCTCTTCTTACCAACTGTATTCAACATGGTCTAGTAGACAGAATGTCTGCTCTTCTTACCATCTGTATTCAACAGGGTCTGTTGAGCATACATTCTGTCTACCAGACCATGTTGAATACAGATGGTAGAAGAGTAGACATTCTGTCTAACTGACCATGTTGAATACAGATGGGAGAAGAGCAGACATTCTGTCTGTCAGACCATGTTGAATACAGATTGGCAGAAAGAGCAGGCATTCTGTCTATCAGACCATGTTGAAAACAGATGGTAGAAGGGCAGACATTATGTCTACCAGACCATTTTGAATACAGATGGAAGCAGACTTTCTGCCTATCAGACCATGTTGAATACAGATTGAAGCAGACTTTCTGTCCATCAGACCATGTTGAATACAGATGGTAGGGAAGAGCAGACATTCTGTCTGTCAGACCATGTTGAATACAGATGGAAGCAGACTTTCTGTCCATCAGACCATGTTGAATACAGATGGTAGAAGAGCAGACATTCTGTCTATCAGACCATGTTGAACACAGATGGGAGAAGAGCAGACATTCTGTCCATCAGATGTATCTGTAAATTAATAGTAGTGGTATGTTAGTATTATCTGTATATGGATAGTAGTGGTATTATCTGTATATGAATAGTAGTGGTATTATCTGTATATGAATAGTAGTGGTATTATCTGTATATGAATAGTAGTGATATTATCTGTATATGAATAGTAGTGGTATGTTAGTATTATCTGTATATGAATAGTAGTGGTATTATCTGTATATGAATAGTAGTGATATTATCTGTATATGAATAGTAGTGTTATTATCTGTATATTAATAGTAGTAGTATTATCTGTATATGAATAGTAGTGGTATTATCTGTATATTAATAGTAGTGGTATGTTAGTATTATCTGTATATGAATAGTAGTGGTATGTTAGTATTATCTGTATATGAATAGTAGTGGTATTATCTGTATATGAATAGTAGTGGTATGTTAGTATTATCTGTATATGAATAGTAGTGGTATTATCTGTATATGAATAGTAGTGGTATTATCTGTATATGAATAGTAGTGGTATGTTAGTATTATCTGTATATGAATAGTAGTTATATTATCTGTATATGAATAGTAGTGGTATGTTAGTATTATCTGTATAGGAATAGTAGTGGTATTATCTGTATATGAATAGTAGTGGTATGTTAGTATTATCTGTATATGAATAGTAGTGGTTTTATCTGTATGTGAATAGTAGAGGTATTATCTGTATATTAATAGTAGTGGTATGTTAGTATTATCTGTATATGAATAGTAGTGGTATTATCTGTATATGAATAGTAGTGATATTATCTGTATATGAATAGTAGTGGTATTATCTGTATATGAATAATAGTGGTATTATCTGTATATGAATAGCAGTGGTATTATCTGTATATGAATAGTAGTGGTATTATCTGTATATTAATAGTAGTGGTATGTTAGTATTATCTGTATATGAATAGTAGTGGTATTATCTGTATATGAATAGTAGTGGTATTATCTGTATATGAATAGTAGTGATATTATCTGTATATGAATAGCAGTGGTATTATCTGTATATGAATAGTAGTGGTATTATCTGTATATGAATAGTAGTGGTATGTTAGTATTATCTGTATATGAATAGTAGTGGTATTATCTGTATATGAATAGTAGTGGTATGTTAGTATTATCTGTATATGAATAGTAGTGATATTATCTGTATATGAATAGTAGTGGTATTATCTGTATATGAATAATAGTGGTATTATCTGTATATGAATAGCAGTGGTATTATCTGTATATGAATAGTAGTGGTATTATCTGTATATTAATAGTAGTGGTATGTTAGTATTATCTGTATATGAATAGTAGTGATATTATCTGTATATGAATAGCAGTGGTATTATCTGTATATGAATAGTAGTGGTATTATCTGTATATGAATAGTAGTGGTATGTTAGTGTTATCTGTATATGAATAGTAGTGGTATGTTAGTATTATCTGTATATGAATAGTTGTGGTATTATCTGTATATTAATAGTAGTGGTATTATCTGTATATGAATAGTAGTGGTATGTTAGTGTTATCTGTATATGAATAGTAGTGGTATTATCTGTATATGAATAGTAGTGGTATTATCTGTATATGAATAGTAGTGGTATGTTAGTATTATCTGTATATGAATAGTAGTGGTATGTTAGTATTATCTGTATATGAATAATAGTGGTATTATCTGTATATGAATAGTAGTGATATTATCTGTATATGAATAGTAGTTGTATTATCTGTATATGAATAGTAGTGGTATGTTAGTATTATCTGTATATGAATAATGGTGGTATTATCTGTATATGAATAGTAGTGGTATTATCTGTATATGAATAGTAGTTGTATTATCTGTATATGAATAGTAGTGGTATGTTAGTATTATCTGTATATGAATAGTAGTGGTATTATCTGTATATGAAGAGTGGTGGTATTATCTGTATATGAATAGTAGTGGTATAATCTGAATATGAATAGTAGTGGTATTATCTGCATATGAATAGTAGTGATATTATCTGTATATGAATAGTAGTGGTATTATCTGTATTTGAATAGTAGTGGTATGTTAGTATTATCTGTACATGAATAGTAGTGGTATTATCTGTATATGAATAGTAGTGGTATTATCTGTATATTAATAGTAGTGGTATGTTAGTATTTTCTGTATATGAATAGTAGTGGTATGTTAGTATTATCTGTATATGAATAGTAGTGGTATTATCTGTATATGAATAGTAGTGGTATGTTAGTAGTATCTGTATATGAATAGTAGTGGTATTATCTGTATATGAATAGTAGTGGTATTATCTGTATATTAATAGCAGTGGTATGTTAGTATTATCTGTATATGAATAGTAGTGGTATTATCTGTATATGAATAGTAGTGGTATTATCTGTATATGAATATTAGTGGTATTATCTGTATATGAATAGTAGTGGTATTATCTGTATATGAATAGTAGTGGTATGTTAGTATTATCTGTATATGAATAGTAGTGGTATTATCTGTATATTAATAGTAGTGGTATTATCTGTACATGAATAGTAGTGGTATTATCTGTACATGAATAGTAGTGGTATTATCTGTACATGAATAGTAGTGGTATTATCTGTACATGAATAGTAGTGGTATTATCTGTATATTAATAGTAGTGGTATTATCTGTACATGAATAGTAGTGGTATTATCTGTATATTAATAGTAGTGGTATTATCTGTATATTAATAGTAGTGGTATGTTAGTATTATCTGTATATTAATAGTAGTGGTATTATCTGTACATGAATAGTAGTGGTATTATCTGTATATTAATAGTAGTGGTATGTTAGTATTATCTGTACATGAATAGTAGTGGTATTATCTGTATATTAATAGTAGTAGTATTATCTGTATATGAATAGGCACTGAGGACTTTGTATGAATTTATATACGAGGCCCATTGAATGGATATATTTAATAGTCGTGTGTCAATAGACAGCAGAACAAATGCAGACATACTAACAAGTCTTCAATGCCCCCTGCTTTCAAACAGGCTTCCATTAACCAACCCTACTGCCATTCCCTCAAAAGGACATGAAGAGGGAGAAAACAACTGCAGAAAGAACTGAAACTTCACAGTGAATACATATTTCATGCATCTCCCTGTCATCCGAAATACATTTAGACATTTTACCAAGTGACATATTCCACATAGTTTTCAGTGACAAAGAACATTGAAATACCATCGTAATGTAACTTTTGGATTATTTGTTTTTAAGGCTTTGTGAAACAGAGAAATGTATTTCCTTCTAATTGAAACGGTGTATTGTCCCCTAGGCTGAATATTGATGCAGTGTCGGCAAAACCAAGACAACTGCTCATAAAAACACTGTAAGCAATGAAGATGTTTCAGACAAGTGAGAAAGCAAGGCCGGTCTGACAGAAATTAGGATCAAACAACAACATTTAAATATGTATTTCGTCACTTTGAGTTGAGCTGACAGGCTGCACATCCATCAGCAGTCAGGCAGTTCGCTCCTCAGTGGAACTCTAATCATCATGACCGGCATTATTTAATCCACTACAGTGCCTTGCGAAAGTATTCGGCCCCCTTGAACTTTGCGACCTTTTGCCACATTTCAGGCTTCAAACATAAAGATATAAAACTGTATTTTTTTGTGAAGAATCAACAACAAGTGGGACACAATCATGAAGTGGAACGACATTTATTGGATATTTCAAACTTTTTTAACAAATCAAAAACTGAAAAATTGGGCGTGCAAAATTATTCAGCCCCTTTACTTTCAGTGCAGCAAACTCTCTCCAGAAGTTCAGTGAGGATCTCTGAATGATCCAATGTTGACCTAAATGACTAATGATGATAAATACAATCCACCTGTGTGTAATCAAGTCTCCGTATAAATGCACCTGCACTGTGATAGTCTCAGAGGTCCGTTAAAAGCGCAGAGAGCATCATGAAGAACAAGGAACACACCAGGCAGGTCCGAGATACTGTTGTGAAGAAGTTTAAAGCCGGATTTGGATACAAAAAGATTTCCCAAGCTTTAAACATCCTAAGGAGCACTGTGCAAGCGCTAATATTGAAATGGAAGGAGTGTCAGACCACTGCAAATCTACCAAGACCTGGCCGTCCCTCTAAACTTTCAGCTCATACAAGAAGAAGACTGATCAGAGATGCAGCCAAGGTGGGAGACTCTGTCCATAGGACAACAATCAATTGTATATTGCACAAATCTGGCCTTTATGGAAGAGTGGCAAGAAGAAAGCCATTTCTTAAAGATATCCATAAAAAGTGTTGTTTAAAGTTTGCCACAAGCCACCTGGGAGACACACCAAACATGTGGAAGAAGGTGCGCTGGTCAGATGAAACCAAAATTGAACTTTTTGGCAACAAAGCAAAACATTAAGTTTGGCGTAAAAGCAACACAGCTGAACACACCATCCCCACTGTCATACATGGTGGTGGCAGCATCATGGTTTGGGCCTGCTTTTCTTCAGCAGGGACAGGGAAGATGGTTAAAATTGATGGGAAGATGGATGGAGCCAAATACAGGACCATTCTGGAAGAAAACCTGATGGAGTCTGCAAAAGACCTGAGACTGGGACGGAGATTTGTCTTCCAACAAGACAATGATCCAAAACATAAAGCAAAATCTACAATGGAATGGTTAAAAAATAAACATATCCAGGTGTTAGAATGGCCAAGTCAAAGTCCAGACCTGAATCCAATCGAGAATCTGTGGAAAGAACTGAAAACTGCTGTTCACAAATGCTCTCCATCCAACCTCACTGAGCTCGAGCTGTTTTGCAAGGAGGAATGGGAAAAAATGTCAGTCTCTCGATGTGCAAAACTGATAGAGACATACCCCAAGCGACTTACAGCTGTAATCGCATCAAAAGGTGGCGCTACAAAGTATTAACTTAAGGGGGCTGAATAATTTTGCACGCCCAATTTTTCAGTTTTTGTTTTGTTAAAAAAGTTTGAAATATCCAATAAATGTCGTTCCACTTCATGATTGTGTCCAACTTGTTGTTGATTCTTCACAAAAAAATACAGTTTTATATCTTTACGTTTGAAGCCTGAAATGTGGCAAAAGGTCGCAAAGTTCAAGGGGGCCGAATATTTTCGCAAGGCACTGTATATTCAGAGATTCCAGAGGGTTCCAGATGAATGTGCTGTTTCATCATCATGACCAGCATTATTTAATCCACTATATTCAGAGATTCCAGAAGGTTCCAGATACATGTGCTGTTTACAGTGATAATATGAACACATGCTTGCTGTAATTTACAGTAATGTGGGCTAACAGGAAGTTTGGACAGGTACAGTAAAGTCAATATGCTACTCAAACGTTAGTGAGGTAGAAGTCATTAACTCATTAAGATAGACAGTAAAAACAGGAACATATATGTAAGTAGTATATCTAAACTATAGACATGTTATTACTGTTTGAAGAATAAAAGATAACACTGAATGGGTCAGGATTAGGGTCAGGGGTTAGGATTAGGGTTAGGGTTAGGGTTAAGGTTAGGGTTAGGGTTAGGGTCAGGGTTAGGTGGGTTAGGGTTAGGGTCAGGGTTAGGTGGGTTAGGGTTAGGGTCAGTGTTAGGTGGGTTAGGGTTAGGGTCAGGGTTAGTTGGGTTAGGGTTTGGGTTTGGGTCAGGGTCAGGGTTAGGGTCAGGGTCAGGGTTAGGGTTAAGGTCAGGGTTAGGTGGGTTAGGGTCAGGGTTAGGTGGGTTAGGGTTAGGGTCAGGGTTAGGTGGGTTAGGGTTAGGGTCAGGGTTAGGTGGGTTAGGCTTACACACAATACTCCATAATGACAAAGGGTTAGGGTCAGGATTACCAGCTAGACTAGACCCTGTCCTATAATACCAGCTAGACCCTGTCCTATACTAATAGCTAGACCCTGTCCTATACTAACAGCTAGACCCTGTCCTATAATAACAGCTAGACCCTGTAATGTAATACCAGATAGACCCTGTCCTATAATACCAGATAGACCCTGTCCTATAATACCAGATAGACCCTGTCCTATAATAACAGATAGACCCTGTCCTATAATACCAGATAGACCCTGTCCTATAAAACCAGCTAGATACTGTCCTATAATAACAGCTAGACCCAGTCCTATAATAACAGCTAGACCCTGTAATGTAATACCAGATAGACCCTGTCCTATAAAACCAACTAGATACTGTCCTATAATAACAGCTAGACCCTGTCCTATAATAATAGCTAGACTAGACCCTGTCCTATAATAATAGCTAGACTAGACCCTGTCCTATAATAATAGCTAGACTAGACCCTGTCCTATAATAATAGCTAGACTAGACCCTGTCCTGTAATAATAGCTAGACTAGACCCTGTCCTGTAATAATAGCTAGATTTGACCCTGTCCTGTAATAATAGCTAGACTAGACCCTGTCCTATAATAACAGCTAGACCCTGTCCTATAACAACAGTTAGACCCTGTCCTATAACAACAGTTAGACCCTGTCCTATAATAACAGTTATACCTTGTCCTATAATAACAGTTAGATCCTGTCCTATAATATCATCTAGACTCTGTCCTGTAATAACAGTTAGACCCAGTCCTATAATAACAGTTAGACTAGACCCTGTCCTATAATAACAGCTAGACCCTGTCCTATAATAACAGCTAGACTAGACCCTGTTCTATAATAACAGTTAGACCCTGTCCTGTAATAACAGCTAGACTAGACCCTGTCCTATAATAACAGCTAGACTAGACCCTGTCCTATAATAACAGTTAGACTAGACCCTATAATAACAGCTGGTGCCTGTCCTATAATATCATCTAGACTCTGTCCTGAAATAACAGTTAGACCCTGTCCTATAATAACAGCTAGACTAGACCCTGTCCTATAATAACAGCTAGACCCTGTCCTATAACAACAGTTAGACCCTGTCCTATAACAACAGTTAGACCCTGTCCTATAATAACAGTTATACCTTGTCCTATAATAACAGTTAGACCCTGTCCTGTAATAACAGCTAGACTAGACCCTGTCCTATAATAACAGCTAGACTAGACCCTGTCCTATAATAACAGTTAGACTAGACCCTATAATAAAAGCTGGTGACTGTCCTATAATATCATCTAGACTCTGTCCTGAAATAACAGTTAGACCCTGTCCTATAATAACAGCTAGAATAGACCCTGTCCTATAATAACAGCTAGACCCTGTCCTATAACAACAGTTAGACCCTGTCCTATAACAACAGTTAGACCCTGTCCTATAATAACAGTTATACCTTGTCCTATAATAACAGTTAGACCCAGTCCTATAATAACAGTTAGACTAGACCCTGTCCTATAATAACAGCTAGACCCTGTCCTATAATAACAGTTAGACCCTGTCCTATAATAACAGCTAGACTAGACCCTGTCCTATAATAACAGCTAGACTAGACCCTGTCCTATAATAACAGTTAGACTAGACCCTATAATAACAGCTGATGCCTGTCCTATAATATCATCTAGTCTCTGTCCTATAATAACAGCTAGACCCTGTCCTATAATAACAGCTAGACTAGACCCTGTCCTATAATAGCAGTTAGACTAGACCCTATAATAACATCTGGTGCCTGTCCTATAATATAATCTAGACTCTGTCCTATAATAACAGCTAGACTCTGTCCTATAATAACAGCTAGACTAGACCCTGTCCTATAATAACAGCTAGACTACTATACAGTCACAGCTGGAGGCGGGGCCGTACTCTACAGCCTGATACAGTCACAGCTGGAGGCGGGGCCGTACTCCACAGCACTGATACAGTCACAGCTGGAGGCGGGGCCATACTCTACAGCACTGATACAGTCACAGCTGGAGGCGGGGCCATACTCTACAGCACTGATACAGTCACAGCTGGAGGCGGGGCCATACTCTACAGCACTGATACAGTCACAGCTGGAGGTGGGGCCATACTCCACAGCACTGATACAGTCACAGCTGGAGGCGGGGCCATACTCTACAGCACTGATACAGTCACAGCTGGAGGCGGGGCCATACTCCACAGCACTGATACAGTCACAGCTGGAGACGGGGCCATACTCCACAGCACTGATACAGTCACAGCTGGAGGTGGGGCAATACTCTACAGCACTGATACAGTCACAGCTGGAGGTGGGGCCATACTCCACAGCACTGATACAGACACAGCTGGAGGTGGGGCCATACTCCACAGCACTGATACAGTCACAGCTGGAGGCGGGGCCATACTCTTACAGCACTGATACAGTCACAGCTGGAGGCGGGGCCATACTCTACAGCACTGATATCTAATATCTCTATTTCGAGGCCATGAGGTCATATCAAAACATACAGGTGCCATCCACTATTCCAACACATTAAATCAGACCTGACCACTAGTCCAATACATTAGATTAGACCTAACCACTAGTCCAACACATTAGATCAGACCTGACCACTAGTCCAACACATTAGATCAGACCTGACCACTAGTCCAACACATTAGATCAGACCTGACCACTAGTCCAACAAATTAGATCAGACCTGACCACTAGTCCAACACATTAGATCAGACCTGACCACTAGTCCAACACATTAGATCAGACCTGACCCCTAGTCCAACAAATTAGATCAGACCTGACCACTAGTCCAACACATTAGATCAGACCTGACCCCTAGTCCAACAAATTAGATCAGACCTGACCCCTAGTCCAACAAATTAGATCAGACCTGACCACTAGTCCAACACATTAAATCAGACCTGACCACTAGTCCAACACATTAAATCAGACCTGACAACTAGTCCAACACATTAGATCAGACCTGACCCATCCACTAGTCCAACACATTAGATCAGACCTGACCCATCCACTAGTCCAACACATTAGATCAGTCCTGACCACTAGTCCAACACATTAGATCAGACCTGACCCATCCACTAGTCCAACACATTAGATCAGACCTGACCACTAGTCCAACATGTTAGATTAGACCTGACCACTAGTCCAACACATTAGATCAGACCTGACCACTAGTCCAACACATTAGAGCAGACCTGACCACAAGTCCAACATGTTAGATCAGACCTGACCCATCCACTAGTCCAACACATTAGATCAGACCTGACCACTAGTCCAACACATTAGATCAGACCTGACCCATCCACTAGTCCAACACATTAGATCAGACCTGACCCATCCACTAGTCCAACACATTAGATCAGACCTGACCCATCCACTAGTCCAACACATTAGATCAGACCTGACCCATCCACTAGTCCAACACATTAGATCAGACCTGACCCATCCACTAGTCCAACACATTAGATCAGACCTGACCACTAGTCCAACACATTAGATCAGACCTGACCACTAGTCCAACACATTAGATCAGACCTGACCACTAGTCCAACATGTTAGATCAGACCTGACCACTAGTCCAACACATTAGATCAGACCTGACCACTAGTCCAACACATTAGATCAGACCTGACCCATCCACTAGTCCAACACATTAGATCAGACCTAACCCATCCACTAGTCCAACACATTAGATCAGACCTGACCCATCCACTAGTCCAACACATTAGATCAGACCTAACCCATCCACTAGTCCAACACATTAGATCAGACCTGACCCCTAGTCCAACACATTAGATCAGACCTGACCCATCCACTAGTCCAACACATTAGATCAGACCTGACCACTAGTCCAACACATTAGATCAGACCTGACCACTAGTCCAACACATTAGATCAGACCTGACCCATCCACTAGTCCAACACATTAGATCAGACCTGACCACTAGTCCAACACATTAGATCAGACCTGACCACTAGTCCAACACATTAGATCAGACCTGACCACTAGTCCAACACATTAAATCAGACCTGACCACTAGTCCAACACATTAGATCAGACCTGACCCATCCACTAGTCCAACAAATTAGATTAGACCTTAAACCGCATCTTCATCCAATATCTGGAATACAGTTGTCAGACTCTTTCATGTTAATTTAGAAATCTACCCTATGACCGTTTGTAGTGCCGCCAACCAATCATAACTATTTGTAGTTCCGCCAACCTATCATAGCAATTTGTAGTTCCGCCAACCTATCATAGCCATTTGTAGTTCCGCCAACCTATCATAGCCATTTGTAGTTCAGCCAACCTATCATAGCCATTTGTAGTTCAGCCAACCTATCATAGCCATTTGTAGTTCAGCCAACCTATCATAGCCATTTGTAGTTCAGCCAACCTATCATAGCCATTTGTAGTTCAGCCAACCTATCATAGCCATTTGTAGTTCCGCCAACCTATCATAGCCATTTGTAGTTCAGCCAACCTATCATAGCCATTTGTAGTTCCGCCAACCTATCATAGCCATTGGCAGTTCCACAAACCTATCATAGCCATTTGCTGGTTCACAAATCTATCATAGCCATTTGCTGGTTCACAAACCTATCATAGCCATTTGCAGGTTCACAAACCTATCATAGCCATTTGCAGGTTCACAAACCTATCATAGCCATTTGCAGGTTCACAAACCTATCATAGCCATTTGCAGGTTCACAAACCTATCACAGCCATTTGCAGGTTGACAAACCTATCATAGCCATTTGCAGGTTCACAAATCTATCATAGCCATTTGCAGGTTCACAAACCTATCAAAGCCGAGCATCAGTGAGGGGAAATGTATTTCGTTTCAGCTGTTGTCCCATTCTTAATAGGTAGCCATCCATAGAGAATGGAATGATTGATTTTTATCATCCTGAATGAGGACAAATGAAAATACTGTAAATCTTCCAAGGAGAGGAGATCCTCTGCTTTCTCTGCAGATTTGAGGAGACAGAAGCTCCACCAACCTGTAGGGTAGTTGGGACTGACTGACTGGCTGGGGAAGGAAGAATAGTTCTCGTCTTGGGTTACCTAATGTAATATTGATGTGCGCTGTGGTAAGAGAGGAGGCTGGAGGTTAGAGCTGAGGCAGCAGCAGCTTCCTGTACGGGGTGTCTCTGTCACAGATGATCCAGACAGACTCTCCCCTCCACGACTAATTTAGTCTGACTGAGAACGACACAGATCTCTGGAGAAATGTCAACTTACTGCTCAAAGAAGAGTAAAATAGCCAGTGTCAGAAAATCATTTCAAACAGACTCTAATCAATAATGAACCGCTGTCTTTCAGAGATATCCTCTATGTGTTCCTAAATGTGTCGAAACTAAACCTTTATTTAGGCTCAAGGTCCATTCTAATATCTCAGAATACTCTGGATATACTTAGCACTCTGCTAACAGACTGGAATATATCTAGATGTTTCTGTTTCACTTTGTGCTGCTGCTCTGGCGGTCTAAGAGAAATAACTGACAGCTCTGAGGCAGAGATGACTACAGTAGTAGTTATTATGGTGCTACTGAGTAGTAATTATTATGGTGCTACTGAGTAGTAATTATTATGGTGCTACTGAGTAGTAATTATTATGGTGCTACTGAGTAGTAATTATTATGGTGCTACTGAGTAGTAGTTATTATGGTGCTACTGAGTAGTAATTATTATGGTGCTACTGAGTAGTAATTATTATGGTGCTACTGAGTAGTAATTATTATGGTGCTACTGAGTAGTAATTATTATGGTGCTACTGAGTAGTAATTATTATGGTGCTACTGAGTAGTAATTATTATGGTGCTACTGAGTAGTAATTATTATGGTGCTACTGAGTAGTATTTATTATGGTGCTACTGAGTAGTAATTATTATGGTGCGACTGAGTAGTAATTATTATGGTGTTACTGACACCATTTAGCTGGTCTATCTCCTCCATCGCCTCCTCGGTAATGTAGTTCAAGTCTGTCCCCATCTCCTACTCAGTAATGTAGTTCAGGTCTATCCCCATCTCCTCCTCAGTAATGTAGTTCAGGTCTATCCCCATCTCCTCGTCAATAATGTAGTTCAGGTCTGTCCCCATCTCCTCCTCAGTAATGTAGTTCAGGTCTATCCCCATCTCCTCGTCAATAATGTAGTTCAGGTCTGTCCCCATCTCCTCCTCAGTAATGTAGTACAGGTCTGTCCCCATCTCCTCCTCAGTAATGTAGTTCAGGTCTGTCCCCATCTCCTCCTCAGTAATGTAGTTCAGGTCTATCCCCATCTCCTCCTCAGTAATGTAGTTCAGGTCTGTCCCCATCTCCTCCTCAGTAATGTAATCTATCCCCATCTCCTCCTCGGTAATGTAGTTCAGGTCTGTCCTCATCTCCTCCTCAGTAATGTAGTTCAGGTCTATCCCCATCTCCTCGTCAATAATGTAGTTCAGGTCTGTCCCCATCTCCTCCTCAGTAATGTAGTTCAGGTCTGTCCCCATCTCCTCCTCAGTAATGTAGTTCAGGTCTATCCCCATCTCCTCGTCAGTAATGTAATATATCCCCATCTCCTCCTCAGTAATGTAATATATCCCCATCTCCTCCTCAGTAATGTAGTTCAGGTCTGTCCCCATCTCCTCCTCAGTAATGTAGTTCAGGTCTATCCCCATCTCCTCCTCAGTAATGTAGTACAGGTCTGTCCCCATCTCCTCCTCAGTAATGTAGTTCAGGTCTGTCCCCATCTCCTCCTCAGTAATGTAGTTCAGGTCTGTCCCCATCTCCTCCTCAGTAATGTAATCTATCCCCATCTCCTCCTCAGTAATGTAGTTCAGGTCTGTCCCCATCTCCTCCTCAGTAATGTAGTTCAGGTCTGTCCCCATCTCCTCCTCAGTAATGTAATCTATCCCCATCTCCTCCTCAGTAATGTAGTTCAGGTCTATCCCCATCTCCTCCTCAGTAATGTAATCTATCCCCATCTCCTCCTCAGTAATGTAATCTATCCCCATCTCCTCCTCAGTAATGTAGTTCAGGTCTGTCCCCATCTCCTCCTCAGTAATGTAATCTATCCCGATCTCCTCCTCAGTAATGTAGTTCAGGTCTATCCCCATCTCCTCCTCAGTAATGTAATCTATCCCCATCTCCTCCTCAGTAATGTAGTTCAGGTCTGTCCCCATCTCCTCCTCAGTAATGTAATCTATCCCCATCTCCTCCTCAGTAATGTAGTTCAGGTCTGTCCCCATCTCCTCCTCAGTAATATAATCTATCCCCATCTCCTCCTCAGTAATGTAATCTATCCCCATCTCCTCCTCAGTAATGTACTTCAGTTCTGTCCCCATCTCCTCCTCAGTAATGTAGTTCAGGTCTGTCCCCATCTCCTCCTCAGTAATGTAATCTATCCCCATCTCCTGTATACTGCCCTTGCCTTTTCAGAACACATCTGATTTCCTCAAACACATTAAGAAGGAAAGAAATTCCACAGATGTACTTTTAACTATGCACACCTGTTAATTGAATTGCATTCCTGGTGATTACCTCATATAGTTGGTTGAGAGAATGCCAAGACTATGCAAAGCTGTCATCAAGGCAAAGAGGCAAATTTGTTTCTAGGTGTGTTAGGTGTTTCTAGAGTGTTAGGTGTTTTTAGGGGGTCAGGTGTTACTAACTGTGTTAGATTTTGTTCTAGTGGGTTAGGTGTTTCTAGGGTGTTAAGTGTTTCTAAGTGAATTATTTGTTTCTTGGTGGGCTCAGTGTTTCTAGGGTGTTAGGTGTTTCTAGGTGGGTTAGGTGTTTCTAGGTCGGTTAGGTGTTTCTAGGTGGGTTAGATGTTTCTAGGTTGGTTAGTTGTTTCTTGCCGGGTTAGGTGTTTCTAGGGTGTTAGGTTGGTCAGTTGTTTCTAGCCAGGTCAGGTGTTTCTAGCCAACAACCAAGGTGTTTCTATGGGTTTAGGTGTTTCTAGGTGGGCTAGGTGTTTCTAGAGGGTTAGGTGTTTTTAGCTGGTTAGTTTTTTCTGCTTGTTAAGTGTTTCTAGGGGGTTAGGTGTTTCTGAAATGTTTAGGTGTTTCTAGGGGTTAGGCGTTTCTAGCCTGGCTAGATATTTTTAGGGGTTCTGTGTTTCTAGGTGGTTTAGGTGTTTCTAGGTGCGTTAGGTGTTTCTAGGTGGGTTTGGTGTTTCTAGCTGGTTAGGTGTTTCTGCAGGGTTTGGTGTTTCTAGCCAGTTAGGTGTTTTAAGGATGTGACAAGGAAACCCACTTACACTAGAGTCGCATCCCAATTACCCCCAAAAAAACAAACATTGAAAAATGTAAAGTTGTCATGTGCTCTGCAATTTAACTTTTGATTGGCCAAAAGTATTTTGAAAGACTTTATTTCTGCTGACTGCATGTCACGTATTTCTATAGTAATAAAACCTTAATGTCTAGCTATGTCTGTGTTTCTTTCATCATGTCCTCACTTCACCCTGACAACCACACAGTGTCTTACCAAACCAACCACCACCATCATCACCCTGACAACCATACAGGAGTGTCTCACCAAATCAACCACCACCATCATCTCCCTGACAACCATACAGTGTCTTACCAAACCAACCACCATCCTCATCTCCCTAACAACCACACAGTGTCTTACCAAACCAACCACCATCCTCATCTCCCTGACAACCATACAGAGTGTCTTACCAAACCAACCACCATCCTCATCTCCCTGACAACCATACAGAGTGTCTCACCAAACCAACCACCACCATAATCTCCCTGACAACCATACAGGAGTGTCTTACCAAACCAACCATGATAGCCTGCAAACGTATTAACTAAACCAATTTCTGCAATATCTGGGTCTCGTCTAGAAGGAAGATATCAGATGTGATTTTGTTGAGCTGTTTTCTGCTGAAGCACCACACGGAATGAAGGTACACTGAAAATGACCTTCAAAATAATTCAGAGTTGTAAATGCGTTCATGTATCATGTGTTGTTTGTGACCTTTGTCAAATCCTATGTTTGTCCTCCAAAGGAAATACATATCTGTGAAATAAGAAAATGATGTTTTGATCTGTTTGCCAACCACATCACAATATCAAACCAAACTAAAGTGTTTTACATGTGTCAATGTGTGCCAATCTAAACCAAATGAGGTCGTTAGGGAGTATTTATGTTAACAATCATTCATTTGCTCAGTCAAAAATCCTTTGAAATACTTTGATAAAAAGAAGTACAGCACAATGTACTGATTCCCTTTTCATATCCCACCAACAACTCAACAGGACGGCTCCCATTAAACAGCCTGTGCTTCAGGCATTCAGGCGCACTAACACAATAAACCCCCTACAGTCGATTGATGCCCCGGTGCGTCAGAATCCGTCAGCTTCAGCCAGAGATATGTGTTTGTGTGCATGGGCCAAACGCAGTCTATACATACTGAATGTACACAAGATACACATAGACAGATGTACAGCAGTAGAGATATTATATATTGTATTTATTTTTTATTTTTTTAATAATAAAATAAAAAATGAAAAATATTGAATATCCGAAACATATAATACACTTGCAGTGAAGCCGCTCAACAACGACATCACACCAGTCATCCAATAGACTCCCATTCAGAGAGACACACAGAAGCAATGTCCTGCTCAAGGACACGTTGACTGATCTACCACCAGGCCAAAAAACATGAACCCGAAACCTCCAAGATCCCCCCACAGTTCCCCAATAGCTGTCCCTCAACCACTCAACCCCCCTCCCCAAGAAGAAAAATAAAAATAAAATGATTTCCATTCCCCCAAGAACCCCCCAATTAGAGTATGCTATGTCAAGAATCAAGTATATCACTAAATGTGTTAACAGTTTAACTTAAATGCAATGTACAGTAGTAGGAATATAATGATGAGCTACATAGAGAATACAGTATTTAAATACACCCCATGGCAAAATGGATAGAATGAAAAGATTTAGAATAAAATTACATTTGTTACATGTGCTGAATACAACAGGTGTAGACCGTCCTGTGAAATGCTTACTGACCAGCCCTTAACCAACAATATATACACAGGGTACCAGTACTGAGTCAATGTTTAGGGGTACCAGGTAATAACATGACTATATACACTGGGTACCAGTACTGAGTCGATGATAGGGTACCAGTACTGAGTCAATGTTTATTGGTACCAGGTAATAACATGGCTATATAAATCAAATCAAATCAAATCACATTTATTTATATAGCCCTTCATACATCAGCTAATATCTCAAAGTGCTGTACAGAAACCCAGCCTAAAACCCCAAACAGCAAGCAATGCATGTGTAGAAGCACGGTGGCTAGGAAAAACTCCCTAGAAAGGACAAAACCTAGGAAGAAACCTAGAGAGGAACCAGGCTATGTGGGGTGGCCAGTCCTCTTCTGGCTGTGCCGTGTGGAGATTATAACAGAACATGGCCGAGATGTTCAAATGTTCATAAATGACCAGCATGGTCGAATAATAATAAGGCAGAACAGTTGAAACTGGAGCAGCAGCACAGTCAGGTGGACTGGGGACAGCAAGTAGTCATCATGTCAGGTATTCCTGGGGCATGGTCCTAGGGCTCAGGTCCTCCGAGAGAGAGAAAGAAAGAGAGAAGGAGAGAATTAGAGAACGCACACTTAGATTCACACAGGACACCGAATAGGACAGGAGAAGTACTCCAGATATAACAAACTGACCCTAGCCCCCCGACACATAAACTACTGCAGCATAAATACTGGAGGCTGAGACAGGAGGGGGTTAGGAGACACTGTGGCCCCATCCGAGGACACCCCCGGACAGGGCCAAACAGGAAGGATATATACACTGGGTACCAGTACTGAGTCAATGATAACATGGCTATATACACTGGGTACCAGAACTGAGTCAATGTGCAGGGGTACGAGGTAATAACATGGCTATATACACTGGGTACCAGTACTGAGTCAATGTGCAGGGGTACCAGGTAATAACATGGCTATATACACTGGGTACCAGTACTGAGTCAATAATAACATGGCTATATACACTGGGTACCAGTACTGAGTCAATGATAACTTGGCTATATACACTGGGTACCAGTACTGAGTAATGATAACATGGCTATATACACATGGTACCAGTACTGAGTCAATGTGCAGGGGTATGAGGTAATAACATGGCTATATACACTGGGTACCAGTACTGAGTCAATGTGCAGGGGTATGAGGTAATAACATGGCTATATATACTGGGTACCAGTACTGAGTCAATGATAACATGGCTATATACACTGTGTACCAGAACTGAGTCAATGTGCAGGGGTATGAGGTAATAACATGGCTATATACACTGGGTACCAGTACTGAGTCAATGTGCAGGGATACCAGGTAATAACATGGCTATATACCAGGGGTACCAGGTAATAACCTGGCTACATACCAGGGGTACCAGGTAATAACTTGGCTATATACACTGGGTACCAGTACTGAGTCAATGTGCAGGGATACCAGGTAATAACATGGCTATATACCAGGGGTACCAGGTAATAACCTGGCTACATACCAGGGGTACCAGGTAATAACCTGGCTACATACCAGGGGTACCAGGTAATAACCTGGCTACATACCAGGGGTATGAGGTAATAACATGGCTACATACCAGGGGTACGAGGTAATAACCTGGCTACATACCAGGGGTACTAGGTAATAACCTGGCTACATACCAGGGGTATGAGGTAATAACCTGGCTACATACCAGGGGTACGAGGTAATAACCTGGCTACATACCAGGGGTACGAGGTAATAACATGGCTACATACCAGGGGTACGAGGTAATAACCTGGCTACATACCAGGGGTACTAGGTAATAACCTGGCTACATACCAGGGGTATGAGGTAATAACCTGGCTACATACCAGGGGTACGAGGTAATAACCTGGCTACATACCAGGGGTACCAGGTAATTGAGTTAGATGTGTACATATAGGTAGGGATAAAGTGACATGTGGCTGAGCGGTTTGCTCATGTCAACGTTGTGAACAGAATGCCCCATGGTGGTGGTTGGGTCATGGTATGGGCAGGCATGAGTTACAGACAATGAACAGATTTTTATCTATGGCAATTTAACGTGATGAGATCCTGTTGAGATCCTGATGAGATCCTGATGAGATCCTGATGAGATCCTAATGAGATCCTGATGAGATCCTGATGAGATCCTGATGAGATCCTAATGAGATCCTGATGAGATCCTAATGAGATCCTGATGAGATCCTGATGAGATCCTGATGAGATCCTGATGAGATCCAAATGAGATCCTGAGGCTCATTGTCGATTATAAGCTAAATAATAAAGTAAACAATACAATAAAAAGTAACACAATAAAATTGTCTCGTCAGGAAGTCCAGGATCCAGTTGCAAAGGGAGGTGTTTAGTCTCAGGGTCCTAAGCTTAGTGATGGGCTTTGTGGGCATTATGGTGATGAACGCTGAGCTGTAGTCAATGAACACATAGGTGTTCCTCTTGTCCAGGTGGGAAGGGCAGTGTGGAATCTCCAGCATCAGTTGATCTGTTGCAGCGGTATGTGAACTGGAGGGTCTCGGGTTTCCGGGATGATGGCGTTGATGTGAGCCATGACCAGCCTTTCAAAGCACTTCACGGCTACCGACATGAGTGCTATGGGGTGGTTGTCATTTAGGCAGGTTACCTTCATTTTCTTGGGCACAGAGACTATGGTGGTTGGCTTGAAACATGTAGGTATTACAGACTCGGTCAGGGAGAGGTTGAAAATGTCAGTGAAGACACAAGCCAGTAGGTCAGAGTGAGTGTCCAGGTAATCCGTCTGGCCCTGCATCCTTGTGAATGTTGACCTGTTTAAAGGTTTTGCTCACCGACTACAGAGTGTGTGATCACACAGGTGTCTGGAACAGCTGGTGCTCTCATGTACGCTTCAGTGTTGCTTGCCTCGAAGCGTGCATAAAAGGCATTTAGCTCATCTGGTAGGCTAGCGTCACTAGGCAGCTCGCGGCTGGGGTTCCCTTTGTAGTCTGTAATAGTTTGCAAGCCCTGCCACATCCGTCGAGCGTCAGAGCCGTTGTAGTATGATTCAATCTTAGTCCTGTATTGATGCTTTGTCTGTTTGATGGTTCGTCGGAGGGCATAGCGGGATTTCAAATCATGTTCAACATTTCAACAGGCAACATACTGACAACAAACAACATACTAACTCTAAATAAAACCAGGTAGCTTAAGAAAGAACAAACAATTAGTATTGTTATTTCAAGTTTACAGCCTGAAATCAATTGTTAACCATTTTTACAAGCACCAGGCTGGCAGGAGCACTCAGCATTTCAACAACATGTCTATAATTTTAGCATCTAAGCTGCATAAAATGAAATAATTCTTAGTCATTTATTTAGAATTAAATAATGATAAAATGAAAAATGCCTTATTAGGCTATACATTTATTCTTCATTGCCTTTGAATTCACTTTAAGAAACACGAGTTTGGCCAGTCTTACTTTTGAGGATCGTGTGGTGATCTATGCGTGCCTAGTTTGTTAATTTAACCTATCAGATGCTCTTGTATTTCCATGTCCTAATCACAGTCAACACACACAGTAACAACAATATCATAGTATAAAATATAATAAATTACAAAATGATAGTTTCCTAAATGCAAATAAGTTACAGGTGCATATAGGCCTACCTGGTGATTTCCAGTTGCTGTGTTATTCATATAGGCCATACCTGGTGATTTCCAGTTGCTGTGTTATTCATATAGGCCTACCTGGTGATTTCCAGTTGCTGGTTTATTCATATAGGCCTACCTGGTGATTTCCAGTTGCTGTGTTATATAGGCCTACCTGGTGATTTCCAGTTGCTGTGTTATTCATATAGGCCTACCTGGTGATTTCCAGTTGCTGGTTTATTCATATAGGCCTACCTGGTGATTTCCAGTTGCTGTGTTATTCATATAGGCCATACCTGGTGATTTCCAGTTGCTGTGTTATTCATATAGGCCTACCTGGTGATTTCCAGTTGCTGTGTTATTCATATAGGCCTAACTGGTGATTTCCAGTTGCTGTGTTATTCATATAGGCCTACCTGGTGATTTCAAGTTGCTGTGTTATGCATATAGGCCTACCTGGTGATTTCCAGTTGCTGTGTTATTCATATAGGCCTACCTGGTGATTTCCAGTTGCTGTGTTATATAGGCCTACCTGGTGATTTCCAGTTGCTGTGTTATATAGGCCTACCTGGTGATTTCCAGTTGCTGTGTTATTCATATAGGCCTACCTGGTGATTTCCAGTTGCTGTGTTATTCATATAGGCCTACCTGGTGATTTCCAGTTGCTGTGTTATTCATATAGGCCTACCTGGTGATTTCCAGTTGCTGTGTTATGCATATAGGCCTACCTGGTGATTTCCAGTTGCTGTGTTATATAGGCCTACCTGGTGATTTCCAGTTGCTGTGTTATTCATATAGGCCTACCTGGTGATTTCCAGTTGCTGTGTTATTCATATAGGCCTACCTGGTTATTTCCAGTTGCTGTGTTGTTCATATAGGCCTACCTGGTGATTTCCAGTTGCTGTGTTATTCATATAGGCCTATCTGGTGATTTCCAGTTGCTGTGTTATTCATATAGGCCTACCTGGTGATTTCCAGTTGCTGTGTTATTCATATAGGCCTACCTGGTGATTTCCAGTTGCTGTGTTATATAGGCCTACCTGGTGATTTCCAGTTGCTGTGTTATTCATATAGGCCTACCTGGTGAGTTCCAGTTGCTGTGTTATTCATATAGGCCTACCTGGTGAGTTCCAGTTGCTGTGTTATTCATATAGGCCTACCTGGTGATTTCCAGTTGCTGTGTTATTCATATAGGCCTACCTGGTGAGTTCCAGTTGCTGTGTTATTCATATAGGCCTACCTGGTGAGTTCCAGTTGCTGTGTTATTCATATAGGCCTACCTGGTGATTTACAGTTGCTGTGTTATGCATATAGGCCTACCTGGTGATTTACAGTTGCTGTGTTATATAGGCCTACCTGGTGATTTCCAGTTGCTGTGTTATTCATATAGGCCTACCTGGTTATTTCCAGTTGCTGTGTTATTCATATAGGCCTACCTGGTGATTTCCAGTTGCTGGTTTACTCATATAGGCCTACCTGGTGATTTCCAGTTGCTGTGTTATTCATATAGGCCTACCTGGTGATTTCCAGTTGCTGTGTTATTCATATAGGCCTACCTGGTGATTTCCAGTTGCTGTGTTATTCATATAGGCCTACCTGGTGATTTCCAGTTGCTGTGTTATTCATATAGGCCTACCTGGTTATTTCCAGTTGCTGTGTTATTCATATAGGCCTACCTGGTGATTTCCAGTTGCTGTGTTATTCACATAGGTCTACCTGGTGATTTCCAGTTGCTGTGTTATTCATATAGGCCTACCAGGTGATTTCCAGTTGCTGTGTTATTCATATAGGCCTACCTGGTGATTTCCAGTTGCTGTGTTATTCATATAGGCCTACCTGGTGATTTCCAGTTGCTGTGTTATTCATATAGGCCTACCTGGTGATTTCCAGTTGCTGTGTTATTCATATAGACCTACCTGGTGATTTCCAGTTGCTGTGTTATTCATATAGGCCTACCTGGTGATTTCCAGTTGCTGTGTTATATAGGCCTACCTGGTGATTTCCAGTTGCTGTGTTATTCATATAGGCCTACCTGGTGATTTCCAGTTGCTGTGTTATTCATATAAGCCTACCTGGTGATTTCCAGTTGCTGTGTTTTTCATATAGGCCTACCTGGTGATTTCCAGTTGCTGTGTTATTCATATAGGCCTACCTGGTGATTTCCAGTTGCTGTGTTATTCATATAGGCCTACCTGGTTATTTCCAGTTGCTGTGTTATTCATATAGGCCTACCTGGTGATTTCCAGTTGCTGTGTTATATAGGCCTACCTGGTGATTTCCAGTTGCTGTGTTATTCATATAGGCCTACCTGGTGATTTCCAGTTGCTGTGTTATTCATATAGGCCATACCTGGTGATTTCCAGTTGCTGTGTTATTCAATAAATTGCTTTTTCTCCAAGTCATTGATGACCAGATATTTCAGTTGTAATTGGTTCTGTTGAATATGAAGTGGACAGCAGGATGAACCATGACTAGAATACAGTATATACATATGAAGTGGACAGCAGTAGTTATATAGGATTTTATTTTTTTATTTTTTTATTTCACCTTTATTTAACCAGGTATGCTAGTTGAGAACAAGTTCTCATTTGCAACTGCGACCTGGCCAAGATAAAGCAAAGCAGTGTGAACAGACAACACAGAGTTACACATGGAGTAAACAATTAACAAGTCAATAACACAATGGAAAAAAAGGGGGGAGTCTATATACATTGTGTGCAAAAGGCATGAGGAGGTAGGCGAATAATAAAAATTTTGCAGATTAACACTGGAGTGATAAATGATCAGATGGTCATGTACAGGTAGAGATATTGGTGTGCAAAAGAGCAGAAAAGTAAATAAATAAAAACAGTATGGGGATGAGGTAGGTGAAAATGGGTGGGCTATTTACCAATAGACTATATACAGCTGCAGCGATCGGTTAGCTGCTCAGATAGTTGATGTTTGAAGTTGGTGAGGGAGATAAAAGCCTCCAACTTCAGCGATTTTTGCAATTCGTTCCAGTCACAGGCAGCAGAGTACTGGAACGAAAGGCGGCCAAATGAGGTGTTGGCTTTAGGGATGATCAGTGAGATACACCTGCTGGAGCGCGTGCTACGGATGGGTGTTGCCATCATGACCAGTGAACTGAGATAAGGCGGAGCTTTACCTAGCATGGACTTGTAGATGACCTGGAGCCAGTGGGTCTGGCGACGAATATGTAGAGAGGGCCAGCCGACTAGAGCATACAAGTCGCAGTGGTGGGTGGTATAAGGTGCTTTAGTGACAAAACGGATGGCACTGTGATAGACTGCATCCAGTTTGCTGAGTAGAGTGTTGGAAGCCATTTTGTAAATGACATCGCCGAAGTCGAGGATCGGTAGGATAGTCAGTTTTACTAGGGTAAGCTTGGCGGCGTGAGTGAAGGAGGCTTTGTTGCGGAATAGAAAGCCGACTCTTGATTTGATTTTCGATTGGGGATGTTTGATATGAGTCTGGAAGGAGAGTTTGCAGTCTAGCCAGACACCTAGGTACTTATAGATGTCCACATATTCAAGGTCGGAACCATCCAGGGTGGTGATGCTAGTCGGGCATGCGGGTGCAGGCAGCGATCGGTTGAAAAGCATGCATTTGGTTTTACTAGCGTTTAAGAGCAGTTGGAGGCCACGGAAGGAGTGTTGTATGGCATTGAAGCTCGTTTGGAGGTTAGATAGCACAGTGTCCAATGACGGGCCGAAAGTATATAGAATGGTGTCGTCTGCGTAGAGGTGGATCAGGGAATCGCCCGCAGCAAGAGCAACATCATTGATATATACAGAGAAAAGAGTCGGCCCGAGAATTGAACCCTGTGGCACCCCCATAGAGACTGCCAGAGGACCGGACAGCATGCCCTCCGATTTGACACACTGAACTCTGTCTGCAAAGTAATTGGTGAACCAGGCAAGGCAGTCATCCGAAAAACCGAGGCTACTGAGTTTGCCGATAAGACTATGGTGATTGACAGAGTCGAAAGCCTTGGCAAGGTCGATGAAGACGGCTGCACAGTACTGTCTTTTATCGATGGCGGTTATGATATCGTTTAGTACCTTGAGTGTGGCTGAGGTGCACCCGTGACCGGCTCGGAAACCAGATTGCACAGCGGAGAAGGTACGGTGGGATTCGAGATGGTCAGTGACCTGTTTGTTGACTTGGCTTTCGAAGACCTTAGATAGGCAGGGCAGGATGGATATAGGTCTGTAACAGTTTGGGTCCAGGGTGTCTCCCCCTTTGAAGAGGGGGATGACTGCGGCAGCTTTCCAATCCTTGGGGATCTCAGACGATATGAAAGAGAGGTTGAGCAGGCTGGTAATAGGGGTTGCGACAATGGCGGCGGATAGTTTCAGAAATAGAGGGTCCAGATTGTCAAGCCCAGCTAATTTGTACGGGTCCAGGCTTGGGCGAGGAGCTGCGGGGGGGGTGGAGCTGTTGGCCGAGGTTGGAGTAGCCAGGCGGAAGGCATGGCCAGCCGTTGAGAAATGCTTATTGAAGTTTTCGATAATCATGGATTTATCGGTGGTGACCGTGTCACCTAGCCTCAGTGCAGTGGGCAGCTGGGAGGAGGTGCTCTTGTTCTCCATTGACTTCACAGTGTCCCAGAACTTTTTGGAGTTGGAGCTACAGGATGCAAACTTCTGCCTGAAGAAGCTGGCCTTAGCTTTCCTGACTGACTGCGTGTATTGGTTCCTGACTTCCCTGAACAGTTGCATATCGCGGGGACTATTCGATGCTATTGCAGTCCGCCACAGGATGTTTTTGTGCTGGTCGAGGGCAGTCAGGTCTGGAGTGAACCAAGGGCTGTATCTGTTCTTAGTTCTGCATTTTTTGAACGGAGCATGCTTATCTAAAATGGTGAGGAAGTTACTTTTAAAGAATGACCAGGCATCCTCAACTGACGGGATGAGGTCAATGTCCTTCCAGGATACCCGGGCCAGGTCGATTAGAAAGGCCTGCTCACAGAAGTGTTTTAGGGTTGCGTTTGACAGTGATGAGGGGTGGTCGTTTGACTGCGGCTCCGTAGCGGATACAGGCAATGAGGCAATGATCGCTGAGATCCTGGTTGAAGACAGCAGAGGTGTATTTGGAGGGCCAGTTGGTCAGGATGACGTCTATGAGGGTGCCCTTGTTTACAGAGTTAGGGTTGTACCTGGTGGGTTCCTTGATGATTTGTGTGAGATTGAGGGCATCTAGCTTAGATTGTAGGACTGCCGGGGTGTTAAGCATATCCCAGTTTAGGTCACCTAACAGAACAAACTCTGAAGCTAGATGGGGGGCGATCAATTCACAAATGGTGTCCAGGGCAAAGCTGGGAGCTGAGGGGGGTCGGTAGCAGCCGGCAACAGTGAGAGACTTATTTCTGGAGAGAGTCATTTTCAAAATTAGTAGTTCGAACTGTTTGGGTATGGACCTGGAAAGTATGACATTACTTTGCAGGCTATCTCTGCAGTAGACTGCAACTCCTCCCCCTTTGGCAGTTCTATCTTGACGGAAGATGTTATAGTTGGGTATGGAAATCTCTGAATTTTTGGTGGCCTTCCTGAGCCAGAATTCAGACACGGCAAGGACATCAGGGTTAGCAGAGTGTGCTAAAGCAGTGAGTAAAACAAACTTAGGGAGGAGGCTTCTGATGTTGACATGCATGAAACCAAGGCTTTTTCGATCACAGAAGTCAACAAATGAGGGTGCCTGGGGACATGCAGGGCCTGGGTTTACCTCCACATCACCCGCGGAACAGAGAAGGAGTAGCCTCCAGTATTTATGCTGCAGTAGTTTATGTGTCGGGGGGCTAGGGTCAGTTTGTTATATCTGGAGTACTTCTCCTGTCCTATTCGGTGTCCTGTGTGAATTTAAGTGTGCATTCTCTAATTCTCTCTTTCTCTCTCTCGGAGGACCTGAGCCCTAGGACCATGCCCCAGGACTACCTGACATGATGACTCCTTGCTGTCACCAGTCCACCTGGCTGTGCTGCTGCTCCAGTTTCTTTCAACTGTTCTGCCTTATTATTATTCGACCATGCTGGTCATTTATGAACATTTGAACATCTTGGCCATGTTCTGTTATAATCTCCACCCGGCACAGCCAGAAGAGGACTGGCCATCCCACATATGCTCTCTCTAATTCTCTCTTTCTTTCTCTCTCTCGGAGGACCTGAGCCCTAGGACCATGCCCCAGGAATACCTGACATGATGACTCCTTGCTGTCCCCAGTCCACCTGACTGTGCTGCTGCTCCAGTTTCAACTGTTCTGCCTTATTATTATTCGACCATGCTGGTCATTTATGAACATTTGAACATCTTGACCATGTTCTGTTATAATCTCCACCCCGCACAGCCAGAAGAGGACTGGCCACCCCACATAGCCTGGTTCCTCTCTAGGTTTCTTCCTAGGTTTTGGCCTTTCTAGGGAGTTTTTCCTAGCCACCGTGCTTCTACACCTGCATTGCTTGCTGTTTGGGGTTTTAGGCTGGGTTTCTGTACAGCACTTTGAGATATCAGCTGATGTACGAAGGGCTATATAAATCAATTTGATTTGATTTGATTTGAGTAGTATGAGGGTGCGGCTGAAGGCTATCAAAACTGGTCGCCTAGAGCGTTGGGGACAGAGAATAAGAGGAGCAGGTTTCTGGGCATGGTAGAATGTATTCAGGGCATAATGCGCAGACAGGGGTATGGTGGGGTGCGGGTACAGCGGAGGTAAGCCCAGTCACTGGGTGATGATGAGAGAGGTTGTATCTCTGGGCATGCTGGTTGTAATGGGTGAGGTCACCACATGTGTGGGAGGTGGGACAAAGGAGGTATCAGGGGTATGAAGAGTGAAACAATATACAGTACATACATATGAAGTGGACAGAAGTAGTTATATAGGATGAACTAGAATACAGTATGTACATATGAAGTGGACAGCAGTAGTTGTATAGGATGAACTAGAATACAGTATATACATATGAAGTGGACAGCAGTAGTTATATAGGATGAACTAGAATACAGTATATACATATGAAGTGGACAGCAGGATGGACGATGACTAGAATACAGTATATACATATGAAGTGGACAGCAGTAGTTGTATAGGATGAACTAGAATACAGTATATACATATGAAGTGGACAGCAGGATGAACCATGACTAGAATACAGTATATACATATGAAGTGGACAGCAGTAGTTATATAGGATGAACTAGAATACAGTATATACATATGAAGTGGACAGCAGGATGAACCATGACTAGAATACAGTATATACATATGAAGTGGACAGCAGTAGTTATATAGGATGAACTAGAATACAGTATATACATATGAAGTGGACAACAGTAGTTATATAGGATGTACTAGAATACAGTATATACATATGAAGTGGACAACAGTAGTTATATAGGATGTACTAGAATACAGTATATACATATGAAGTGGACAGCAGATGTTATATAGGATGAACTAGAATACAGTATATACATATGAAGTGGACAGCAGTAGTTATATAGGATGAACTAGAATACAGTATATACATATGAAGTGGACAGCAGGATGAACCATGACTAGAATACAGTATATACATATGAAGTGGACAGCAGTAGTTATATAGGATGAACTAGAATACAGTATATACATATTAAGTGGACAGCAGTAGTTATATAGGATGAACTAGAATACAGTATATACATATTAAGTGGACAGCAGTAGTTATATAGCATGAACTAGAATACAGTATATACATATGAAGTGGACAGCAGGATGGACGATGACTAGAATACAGTATATACATATGAAGTGGACAGCAGTAGTTATATAGGATGAACTAGAATACATTATATGCATATGAAGTGGACAGCAGTAGTTATATAGGATGAACTAGAATACAGTATATACATATGAAGTGGACAGCAGTAGTTATATAGGATGAACTAGAATACAGTATATACATATGAAGTGGACAGCAGTAGTTATATAGGATGAACTAGAATACAGTATATACATATGAAGTGGACAGCAGATGTTATATAGGATGAACTAGAATACAGTATATACATATGAAGTGGACAGCAGGATGAACCATGACTAGATTACAGTATATACATATGAAGTGGACAGCAGATGTTATATAGGATGAACTAGAATACAGTATATACATATGAAGTGGACAGCAGGATGGACCATGACTAGAATACAGTATATACATATGAAGTGGACAGCAGTAGTTATATAGGATGAACTAGAATACAGTATATGCATATGAAGTGGACAGCAGTAGTTATATAGGGTGAACTAGAATACAGTATATACATATGAAGTGGACAACAGTAGTTATATAGGATGAACCATGACTAGAATACAGTATACACATATGAAGTGGACAACAGGATGGACCATGACTAGAATACAGTATATACATATGAAGTGGACAGCAGTAGTTATATAGGATGAACTAGAATACAGTATATGCATATGAAGTGGACAGCAGTAGTTATATAGGGTGAACTAGAATACAGTATATACATATGAAGTGGACAACAGTAGTTATATAGGATGAGCCATGACTAGAATACAGAATATACATATGAAGTGGACAACAGTAGTTATATAGGATGAACTAGAATACAGCATATACATATGAAGTGGACAGCAGTAGTTATATAGGATGAACTAGAATACAGTATATACATATGAAGTGGACAGCAGGATGGACCATGACTAGAATACAGTATATACATATGAAGTGGACAGCAGTAGTTATATAGGATGAACTAGAATACAGTATATACATATGAAGTGGACAACAGTAGTTATATAGGATGAACTAGAATACAGTATATACATATGAAGTGGACAGCAGTAGTTATATAGGATGAACTAGAATTCAGGATATACATATGAAGTGGACAGCAGTAGTTATATAGGATGGACCATGACTAGAATACAGTATATACATATGAAGTGGACAGCAGTAGTTATATAGGATGAACTAGAATACAGTATATACATATGAAGTGGACAACAGTAGTTATATAGGATGAACTAGAATACAGTATATACATATGAAGTGGACAGCAGTAGTTATATAGGATGAACTAGAATTCAGGATATACGTATGAAGTGGACAGCAGTAGTTATATAGGATGGACCATGACTAGAATACAGTATATCCATATGAAGTGGACAGCAGGATGAACCATGACTAGAATACAGTATATCCATATGAAGTGGACAGCAGGATGAACCATGACTAGAATACAGTATATACATATGAAGTGGACAGCAGTAGTTATATAGGATGAACTAGAATACAGGATATACATATGAAGTGGACAGCAGGATGAACCATGACTAGAATACAGTATATACATATGAAGTGGACAGCAGATGTTATATAGGATGAACTAGAATACAGGATATACATATGAAGTGGACAGCAGGATGAACCATGACTAGAATACAGTATATACATATGAAGTGGACAGCAGGATGGACGATGACTAGAATACAGTATATACATATGAAGTGGACAACAGGATGGACCATGACTAGAATACAGTATATACATATGAAGTGGACAGTAGTAGTTATATAGGATGAACCCTG